>NC_052311.1:6233563-6328563 GCF_016432855.1 Salvelinus namaycush | reverse complement strand
ACTTTATAAGCATTGAATGAAACATAATTGCCAAGCTTGATACAGCTTCAACTAGCACTGACGTGTCAAGTGAGAGGTGTCAAAGACCATTAGCCCAACAATGGCAGGAGAGTCGAATAGTCTACCCCAACCAAATGGAGAGGCCTTAGAAGCTCCCTCCTGCTGTTCAGAGGTAATTAAAATACAGTACCCTGGGAGTGTAAAGAATGACAAGGCAAGAAAAGAGCACAAAATGAAGCTCCTTATGGAAAATCAAGAGACACTTTTTGCTGACTATTACAAAAATGGGAACATCAGCAACCTTATCTTCCACACAAACCATCCCCTGGCATGGCACAGTGCTATATTAGCACACTACCCCTCTGTTAAGAGAGGGGGGGTTAACGAGGGGTGGAAACTCAGGATACTTGACAACGAGGACTCTGAGTCAGCTAACATAAATCTATATAAGTCTGGAACAGTATTGGTACAGGGCAACCCCAAACAGTTTCAGCTGGACTTTCACCTAATCAAAGAATTAGCCCAGCAGGAGAAGCTCTCCCTTGATAAAGATACCCCCACCCCAAGCGGGTCAGACCAAAACTCTTCATCATATAACCCCACAGACGAGCAACCCTCAGCAGACAGTCAACCTCCCAGTACAGAGCACTTCTCCCTCATTGAAATGAAGGATAAATTCACCCAGCTGGAGGTAAGGCAGGTTGAGCTGGAACAGCAGGTGATTACACTCCAGTCAGCACAGACCCAGACAACAGTCCAGCACAACAACACCCCCTTAACCAGACCAGGAGAGCTGGAGGTGGAGAGAGACACATCTGGACTCTGGACAGTTAAGAGACAACTTCAACTGGAGAAAGAGCAGAAGCAGGAGCAGGAGCAGAACAGAGCACTAGAGGAGAGGATCAGACTGCTGGAGGAGAGGGAGAGGGGGATGGAGGAGAGGATCAGACTGCTGGAGGAGAGGTTGAGGGGGATGGCATGTGACAGAGAACAACCCACTAGGGAGGTGGCCATCCCCACAGAGAAGCCAGCAGAACAGCCCACCTCATCACCCGACAAAAGTCTCGACACCACAGCAGAACAGTCCACACCAGACCCTGACCATAGAGTCAACATCACAGCAGAACAGACAAAAGAAAAACCCCAAGCCCAGCAGCTCTCACCCCCCCTGAGCACCCCCCCTGTCAGCCACCCTGATAGCCCTCCTGACAACCCCCCCACACCCACTGAGGACAAACACAAGACACAGATTTTTCTCCTTATGGACTCAAATGGGAAATTTATAGAAGAAAAAAAACTTTTTCCCAAACACAGTGTGTCTAAACTCTGGTGTCCAAACACCCAGTGCGCCCTAGACCTTCTGTCTGAGGACAAACTAGGCTCACCTAGCCACATAATAATACACACAGGCACAAACGACCTGAGAGCACAGCAGGAAAGGGTGGCCACAGCACTGAAGGGAGTGATTGAAAAAGCTTCTTCTACTTTCCCCAATGCACAAGTGGTTATCTCCACCCTGCTACCACGAAAAGACTTCCACCCTGCTACAATACAGCGGGTAAACGCAAGCATCTCCCGTGACTGTGCCTCAAAACCAAATGTTTTCCTGGCCCACCACTCCACCCTGGACTTGAACAGCCTCTATGACCAGGTCCACCTCTACAAGGCAGCAGTGCCCACCTTTGCCCGGACTCTAAAGGACATCGCTCTCAAACGCAGCCCCAACACTTCACACAGGAGCAACAGATCAATAGACACCCCACCCAGACCAGCGAGACACCCTCCAAGACCTTCAGCACCCCACCCTGGACCTACACATAGAGGACCCACGCCAAGAGGACCTACATCCAGACCACAGCACCCCCAGACACACCCCCACCCCAACCAATCAACACCCCCCCACATCAACCATGCCCACACCCAATTTAGGCCCCCTCAGATCAGACCTATGCCACTCCTGCCCACCCCATGCACCCCACCCCCGCAGAGAGGGCATCAACATGGAAGTCACACATACGCCCAGGTAGTGAGCGGGCAAACAGGCCCAACCCCCACTCTTACACTCGCCCAAGCCAACGGCATGTACCAGATGCTCAGCAGGCTCTGCTCACACTTACTGGCCTGAGGCCAAACCACAACCAACAACATTGGACACTTTATGGAACAAAAAGCCTTCACTATATCATCCTGGAATATCCAAGGCCTGAGGTCATCTGCCTTTGGCCTAAAGAGCAGGAACCCGGACTTCACCAAAGAAATCGGTAATGCAGACATTGTCATCCTGCAAGAAACCTGGTACAGAGGAGACGGACCCACTGGTTGCCCTCTAGGTTACAGAGAGCTGGTAGTCCCATCCACCAAACTACCAGGTGTGAAACAGGGAAGGGACTCAGGGGGAATGCTAATTTGGTATAGAGCAGACCTAACTCACTCCATTAAATTAATCAAAACAGGAACATTTTACATTTGGCTAGAAATTCAAAAGGAAATTATCTTAACAGAGAAAAATGTCCTCCTGTGTGCTACCTATATCCCCCCACTAGAATCCCCATACTTTAATGAAGACAGCTTCTCCATCCTGAAGGAGGAAATCAATCATTTCCAGGCCCAGGGACATGTATTAGTCTGTGGCGACCTAAATGCCAGAACTGGACAAGAACCTGACACCCTCAGCACACAGGGGGACAAACACCTGCCTGCAGGTGACAGCATTCCCTCCCCCATATGCCCCCCTAGGCACAACTATGACAACATAACCAACAAAAACGGGTCACAACTCCTGCAGCTCTGTCGCACGCTGGGTATGTACATAGTCAATGGTAGGCTTCGAGGGGACTCCTATGGTAGGTTCACCTATAGCTCATCTCTTGGCAGTAGCACTGTAGACTACTTTATCACTGACCTCAACCCAGAGTCTCTCAGAGCGTTCACAGTCAGCCCACTGACACCCCTATCAGACCACAGCAAAATCACAGTCTACTTGAACAGAGCAATACTCAATCATGAGGCATCAAAGCCAAAGGAACTGAGTAACATTAAGAAATGCTATAGATGGAAGGAATGCAGTTTGGAAACCTACCAAAACACAATTAGACAACAGCAAATTCAATCCCTTTTAGACAACTTCCTGGGTAAAACGTTCCACTGCAATAGTGAAGGTGTAAACTTGGCAGTAGAAAATCTTAACAGTATATTTGACCTCTCAGCTTCCCTGTCAAATCTAAAAATCTCAAATAGAAAACCAAAGAAAATGAACAACAATGACAAATGGTTTGATGAAGAATGCAAAAATCTAAGAAATAAATTGAGAAACCTGTCCAACCAAAAACATAGAGACCCGGAAAACCTGAGTCTACGCCTTCACTATGGTGAATCACTAAAACAATACAGAAATACACTACGGAAAAAGAAGGAACAGCACGTCAGAAATCAGCTCAATGTAATTGAAGAATCCATAGACTCTAACCACTTCTGGGAAAATTGGAAAACACTAAACAAACAACAACACGAAGAATTATCTATCCAAAATGGAGATGTATGGGTAAACCACTTCTCCAATCTTTTTGGCTCTATAACAAAGAATAAAGAGCAAAAACATATACATGATCAAATACAAATCCTAGAATCAACTATTAAAGACTACCAGAACCCACTGGATTCTCCAATTACCTTGAACGAGTTACAGGACAAAATAAAAACCCTCCAACCCAAAAAGGCCTGTGGTGTTGATGGTATCCTTAATGAAATGATCAAATATACAGACAACAAATTCCAATTGGCTATACTAAAACTCTTTAACATCGTCCTTAGCTCTGGCATCTTCCCCAATATTTGGAACCAAGGACTGATCACCCCAATCCACAAAAGTGGAGACAAATTTGACCCCAATAACTACCGTGGAATATGCGTCAACAGTAACCTTGGGAAAATCCTCTGCATTATCATTAACAGCAGACTCGTACATTTCCTCAATGAAAACAATGTACTGAGCAAATGTCAAATTGGCTTTTTACCAAATTACCGTACAACAGACCATGTATTCACCCTACACACCCTAATTGACAACCAAACAAACCAAAACAAAGGCAAAGTCTTCTCATGCTTTGTTGACTTCAAAAAAGCCTTCGACTCAATTTGGCATGAGGGTCTGCTATACAAATTGATGGAAAGTGGTGTTGGGGGTAAAACATACGACATTATAAAATCCATGTACACAAACAACAAGTGTGCGGTTAAAATTGGCAAAAAACACACACATTTCTTCACACAGGGTCGTGGGGTGAGACAGGGATGCAGCTTAAGCCCCACCCTCTTCAACATATATATCAACGAATTGGCGCGGGCACTAGAACAGTCTGCAGCACCCGGCCTCACCCTACTAGACTCTGAAGTCAAATGTCTACTGTTTGCTGATGATCTGGTGCTTCTGTCACCAACCAAGGAGGGCCTACAGCAGCACCTAGATCTTCTGCACAGATTCTGTCAGACCTGGGCCCTGACAGTAAATCTCAGTAAGACCAAAATAATGGTGTTCCAAAAAAGGTCCAGTCGCCAGGACCACAAATTCCATCTAGACACTGTTGCCCTAGAGCACACAAAAAACTATACATACCTCGGCCTAAACATCAGCGCCACAGGTAACTTCCACAAAGCTGTGAACGATCTGAGAGACAAGGCAAGAAGGGCATTCTATGCCATCAAAAGGAACATAAATTTCAACATACCAATTAGGATCTGGCTAACAATACTTGAATCAGTCATAGAGCCCATTGCCCTTTATGGTTGTGAGGTCTGGGGTCCGCTCACCAACCAAGAATTCACAAAATGGGACAAACACCAAATTGAGACTCTGCATGCAGAAATATCCTCCGTGTACAACGTAGAACACCAAATAATGCATGCAGAGCAGAATTAGGCCGATACCCACTAATTATCAAAATCCAGAAAAGAGCCGTTAAATTCTACAACCACCTAAAAGGAAGCGATTCCCAAACCTTCCATAACAAAGCCATCACCTACAGAGAGATGAACCTGGAGAAGAGTCCCCTAAGCAAGCTGGTCCTAGGGCTCTGTTCACAAACACAAACACACCCCACAGAGCCCCAGGACAACAGCACAATTAGACCCAACCAAATCATGAGAAAACAAAAAGATAATTACTTGACACATTGGAAAGAATTAACAAAAAAACAAAGCAAACTAGAATGCTATTTGGCCCTAAACAGAGAGTACACAGTGGCAGAATACCTGACCACTGTGACTGACCCAAACTTAAGGAAAGCTTTGACTATGTACAGACTCAGTGAGCATAGCCTTGCTATTGAGAAAGGCCGCCGTAGGCAGACATGGCTCTCAAGAGAAGACAGGAAACAAATCCAATTTTGATAAACTCCCATATCTACTGGGAGAAATTCCACAGTGTGCCATCACAGCAGCAAGATTTGTGACCTGTTGCCACAAGAAAAGGGCAACCAGTGAAGAACAAACACCATTGTAAATACAACCCATATTTATGCTTATTTATTTTAACTTGTGTGCTTTAACCATTTGTACATTGTTACAACACTGTATATATATAATATAACATTTGTAATGTCTTTATTGTTTTGAAACTTCTGTATGTGTAATGTTTACTGTTAATTTGTATTGTTTATTTCACTTTTGTATAATATCTACCTCACTTGCTTTGGCAATGTTAACACATGTTTCCCATGCCAATAAAGCCCCTTGAATTGAATTGAATTGAATTGAGAGAGAGAGAGCGAGAGAGAGAGAGAGAGAGAGAGAGAGAGAGAGAGAGAGAGAGAGAGAGAGAGAGAGAGAGAGAGACACAGAGAGAGAGACAGAGAGAGACACAGAGAGAGACACAGAGAGAGAGACAGAGAGAGAGACACAGAGAGAGAGACAGAGAGAGACACACAGAGAGAGACACAGAGAGAGACACAGAGAGAGACACAGAGAGAGAGACACAGAGAGAGACACAGAGAGAGAGAGTCAGAGGAAATACCCTGCCACTACTAATCAGGATAAGGACATATTTAATGAAGAACATCTACATGTAAGATGCCACCTTAATGTGCTTCCTGACTGGAATCCGCTTTGGGGAATTCCTATACTTTAATATCTCTTCCATAATCATAATTATGCAGCCAAAGGTTTTGCTCTAACCCCCAAAAACATGTCTTTAAGATATAGAAAGCCCAGTGTAAAGTCAGCTACAGATATTACAAGACCAGATAGAACAATCCCAGGACTAATATACCTATAGTCTATTCCCAATACAAACTATAGAAAGATTCATTCTCAACTTCTGCTGATGTGTTCTGTTCTTTATGGTCTTATTTCCAGCTAGGGGATGCTAAGTATTTCAGCTATATGTCTTTGAGTCAGCCTCTTGATTTCCCCTAGCTAGCAGCTGATGCAGATAGACAGTCAGTCAGACTGACAGATTGGACTTTTTCTGCTCCCGACAGGTCGTGACCCCTTTGTTTGGGAGGTGACAGAAGTTCTATTTTAGAAGGTGCCATGAACCACCCATGGGCAGACGGCTGAGTAGACGAGGAGTAAGAGCAGGACACACACACACACACACACACACACACACACACACACACACACACACACACACACACACACACACACACACACACACACACACACACACACACACACACACACACGAGCCGGATGGGTTTTCACGTCATGTTGATGTATGTGGCACTTTGTACCTGACATTTGAAGTGCCCACAGCTCCTCCTCCTCCTCCACTGAAAGCTGGGCTATTCCCATGTCAAGCTCAGTCAGGCCACTATGACAAAGGGTCTTTCAGCACACATGCATATTTTACAAGCTCTCTCTGTTCTCTGGCTTTGCTATCAAGATCCAATCATCTACTCTGTCCCACTCTCTGGATCCCTCCCAAATGGCACCCTGTTTCCTAGTGCACTATTTTTGTTGACCACAGCCCTGGTAGTGCACTTTATACGCAATAGAGTTCATTTTGGGACACGGGTTCTATGTTGTGGGAAATGACAGAATAATCGGAGGCATATTTGGTCTGCTAGCTTGCTGTGCCACTTCTTGTCTCTTTATTTATTTTACCTTTATTTAACTAGGCAAGTCAGTTAAGAACAAATTCTTATTTTCAATGACGGCCTAGGAACAGTGGGTTAAAAAACTTCTTGTCAATAGGGGGGCGCCATTTCGACTTTGTAAAAATTCGTTCCCAAATTAAACTGCCTAGTACTCAATTCTTGCTCGTACAATATGCATATTATTATTACTATTGGATAGAAAACACTCTCTAGTTTCTAAAACCGTTTGAATTATTTCTCTGAGTGAAACAGAACTCATTCTGCAGCACATTTCCTGTCAGGAAGTGAGATTTCTGAAATCGAGGTCCCTGTTCTAGGGTCAGTTTATAAGTCCCCATGTGAGCTATGGGGCTACATGCACTGCATACGCCTTCCTCTAGATGTCAGTAAGCGGTGAGAATTTGAATGGAGTGGATTGCACCATCTGGGGCACTATAAAAGCTCATGGAACGGAAGTACCGTTCTTTTCAACGGGGCGCCTGGCGCAAGAGGGACATCACAATGGCGTCCTGAAAAGCTTTCGTTTTAGCAATTCTATATCTCCGGCTCTGATTTAATTTGATTTTTGTCTTAAAAACTTCATAAGGTAGTTAATTTAAACCGACTTATAGCAGTTTATATCAGTTTATTGCGATTTTCTGGGATTTCTTTGTGACTCGCTATCACGAGTTGGACACCTCTCCGGCACATAGCTAGCGTTAGCTGCTAATTCTACAGGAGAAGAGGACATCTTTCAACCAAAAGACGATTGTTCTGGAGAAAGGACACCTTGCCCAAGATTCTGATGGAAGCTCGTCAAATAGTAAGAAGTCTTTATGCTGTTAATTCGTATTTATGTTGACAAATATTAAACAATATTTCCGCCATGAATTTCGGTGTGGTCTCGCTTTAGCGCACGCTGTATGCGCAGTAACGTTAATTTTAAAAATCTAACACAGCGGTTGCATTAAGAACTAATGTATCTTTCATTTGCTGTCCAACCTGTATTTTTTAGTCAAGTTTATGAATAGTTTTCGATTAGATTAGGTGCCTCTCCAAGATGGCGCCGGACAGATTGCTTGCAGTTTGGCCACTACTCACATTGTATAACCACGATTTGTGCCGCTACATATGCACATTTTCGAACAAACCCTATATGCATTGTGTAATATGATGTTACAGGACTGTCATCTGAAGAAGTTTATGAAGGTTAGTCAAATTATATATCTTTTGCTTGCTTGTTACGATCGCTAACCTTTGCTGCTGGTAAATGGTGTTGTGTTTCTGGCTATTGTGGTAAGCTAATATAATGCTATATTGTGTTTTCGCTGTAAAACACTTAAAAAATCTGAAATATTGGCTGGATTCACAAGATGTTTGTCTTTCATTTGCTGTACGCTGTGTATTTTTCAGAAATGTTTTATGATGAGTATTTAGGTAATTCACGTTGCTCTCTGTAGTTATTCTAGTCGCTTTGGTGAGAGTTGTGATGGTGGCTGCAATGGTAAACTATGATTTATACCTGAAATATGCACATTTTTCTAACAAAACATATGCTATACAATAAATATGTTATCAGACTGTCATCTGATGAAGTTGTTTCTTGGTTAGTGGCAATTTATATCTTTATTTGGTCGAATTTGTGATAGCTACTGATGCAGTGAAATAATGGTGGAGTAAAAAAAGTGGTGTCTTTTGCTAACGTGGTTAGCTAATAGATTTACATATTGTGTCTTCCCTGTAAAACATTTTAAAAATCAGAAATGATGGCTGGATTCACAAAATGTGTATCTTTCATCTGGTGTCTTGGACTTGTGATTTAATGATATTTAGATGCTAGTATTTACTTGTGGCGCTATGCTAGTCAGCTTTTTTACTGATGGGGGTGTTCCCGGATCCGGGTTTGGGAGGAATTAGAGGTTAACTGCCTTGTTCAGGGGCAGAACGACAGATTTGTACCTTGTCAGCTCGGGGATTCGATCTTGCAACCTTTCGGTTACTAGTCCAACGCTCTAACCACAAGGCTACGCTGCCGCCCGTCTCTATATATAGCTATAGGTCTGACTGTACTGGGACCTGTCAATGCTCCTTGTCTCTATATATAGCTATAGGTCTGACTGTACTGGGACCTGTCAATGCTCCCCAAATGAACAGCTGACATATTAAGGGACGGACAAATCTGGGTTTGCCAGTAGAACGCTACCTGCCCGAATGCATAGTGCCAACTGTAAAGTTTGGTGGATGACGAATAATGGTCTGGGGCTGTTTTTCATTGTTCTGGCCCCTTAGATCCAGTGAAGATAAATCTTAACGCTACAGCATACAATTACCTTCTAGACGACTCTGTGCTTCCAAATTTGTGGCAACAGTTTAGGGAGGCCCTTTCATGTTTTAGTATGACAATACCCCCCAGTGCACAAAGCAAGGTCCGTACAGAAATGGGTTTGTCGAGATCGGTGTGGAAGAACTTGACTGGCCTGCACAGAGCCCTGATGAAGACCTAAAGGTCGAAACATTGTTAAAACAAATTTCACCTGGGAGCACGAGCAGCAGTGTGCAGCGTTTTCCTGTCTGGTTTCCATGAATTTCTCCACAACTCCTGAGGAAAGAACCTGGATGTGCGTATGTTCTTCAGCTTTTGTCCCTGACCTCAACCTCATCAAACACCATTGGAATGAATTGGAACGCCGACTGTGAGCCAGGCCGAATCGCCCAACATCAGTGCCCGACCTCACTAATACTCTTGTTGCTGAATGGAAGCAAGTCCCCCCGCAGTAATGCTCCAACATCTAGTGGAAAGCCTTCCCAGAAGTAGTGGAGGCTGTTATAGCAACAATGGGGGGGGGACCAACTCCATATTAATGCCCATGATTTAGGACTGAGATGTTCGACGAGCAGGTGTCCACATACTTTTGAGCTCCCGAGTGGCGCAGTGGTCTAAGGCACTGCATCTCAGTGCTAGAGGCATCACAACTGATGCCCTGGTTCAATTCCCGGCTGTATCGCAAATGGCTGTAATTGGGAGTCCCATAGGGCAGCGCAGAATTTGCCCGGGTTTGGCCAGGGTAGGCCGTCATTGTAAATAAGAATTTGTTCTTAACTGACTTGCCTTGTTAAATAAAGGTTAAATTATAATACAATAAAAAAGTAGTATAGCTACAGAGGGGTACAGTCATACAGGAGCCTATGTGAGACATATGGGAGATGCTGTTGCAATTAAGATATATTCTCAAACACAAAGTGTCTTTGAAAAAGCCAATCAAAGGGAAGACACTGATATGAACATGTTTCTATCAGTTCTGCTTTGTTAGTCATGCCGGACAGTTCATCTCAGCACAGCAAAATTGGCTGTCCACGCATTGCCTTAGAGACACCTGACTTCATGACTGGTGTACACCGTGTACATCACGAATCCGCTTGATGTCTAAATCACAGTTCTCCTTCTTTCCTTTCTCTCTCCTTTATCTTTCTCTCTCCTTTATCTTTCTCTCTCCTTTATCTTTCTCTCTGCACTTCTCTCTTTCCCTCTTCCTCTCTCTTTCTCTCTGCACTTCTCTCTTTCCCTTTTCCTCTCTCTTTCTCTCTGCACTTCTCTTTCCCTCTCCCTCTCCTTCTCTCCTTCCCACTCATCTCTCTCTCCGTTTCTCTCCTTCCCTTTTTCCCTCTCCCTCTCTCTCTTTCCCTCTCCCTCTCCTTCTCTCCTTCCCACTCCATCTCTCTCTCCGTCTCTCTCCTTCCCTCTTTCCCTCTCCCTCTCTCTCTTTCCCTCTCCCTCTCCATCTCTCCTTCCTACTCCATCTCTCTCTCCTTCCCTCTCCCTCTCTCTCTCTCTTTCCCTCTCCCTCTCATTCTCTCCTTCCTACTCCATCTCTCTCTCCTTCCCTCTTTCCCTCTCCCTCTCTCGCTCCTCTCTTTCCCTCTCCTCTCTTTCTCCTTCTTTACTTCCCTCTCTCCTTCTCTCCTTCCCCCTCTCATTCTCTTTCCTTCTCTCTCCTTCCCTCTTTCCCTCTCCCTCTCTCTTTCCCTCTCCTCTCTTTCTCCTTCTCTCCTTCCCTCTCTCCTCTCTCCTCTCTTTCCCTCTCCCTCTCTCTTTCCCTCTCCCTCTCTCTCTCCTTCTCTCTCCCTCTATCAAAAGAAGGCAAGTGATGCCATAAGTCTTTTCCCATGAAGATTCCTAAAATGAGAAAGAAGACAACATCAGGGCTCAGCAGTACTTCTAACAGCGGAAGTCTTCCTTCCTACCACCCACGTCTTGACTCCCATTGAGAACAATGCAGTACATACACCACATTTCAAAGCAGAAGATATATTTTCTCCTTTTACGCTCAGACAATGCCTCTCTCTGCCTCTCTATAAACCTCTAGGTGGCTTAAAGTACAAGCATCATCCTTTCACAAATTAGCTAACAGTCATTTGGGTTCTAACATGCTGACCACACTACCCTCATTGCCCTCATTACATACACTCACCACACTACCCTCATTGCCCTCATTACATACACTCACCACACTACCCTCATTGCCCTCATTACATACACTCACCACACTACCCTCATTGCCCTCATTACATACACTCACCACACTACCCTCATTGCCCTCATTACATACACTCACCACACTACCCTCATTGCCCTCATTACATACACTCACCACACTACCCTCATTACATACACTCACCACACTACCCTCATTGCCCGCATTACATACACTCACCACACTACCCTCATTGCCCTCATTACATACACTCACCACACTACCCTCATTGCCCTCATTACATACACTCACCACACTACCCTCATTGCCCTCATTACATACACTCACCACACTACCCTCATTGCCCTCATTACATACACTCACCACACTACCCGCATTGCCCTCATTACATACACTCACCACACTACCCTCATTGCCCTCATTACATACACTCACCACACTACCCTCATTACATACACTCACCACACTACCCTCATTGCCCTCATTACATACACTCACCACACTACCCTCATTGCCCTCATTACATACACTCACCACACTACCCTCATTACATACACTCACCACACTACCCTCATTGCCCTCATTACATACACTCACCACACTACCCTCATTGCCCTCATTACATACACTCACCACACTACCCTCATTGCCCTCATTACATACACTCACCACACTACCCTCATTGCCCTCATTACATACACTCACCACACTACCCTCATTGCCCTCATTACATACACTCACCACACTACCCTCATTGCCCTCATTACATACACTCACCACACTACCCTCATTGCCCTCATTACATACACTCACCACACTACCCTCATTGCCTCATTACATACACTCACCACACTACCCTCATTGCCCTCATTACATACACTCACCACACTACCCTCATTGCCCTCATTACATACACTCACCACACTACCCTCATTGCGTGCGCGAACGTTGCAAAAATACATTAACACATACAGTTGAAGTCGGAAGTTTACATACACCTTAGCCAAATACATTTAAAATCAGTTTTTCACAATTCCTGACATTTAATCCTAGTAAAAATGCCCTGTCTTATGTCAGTTAGGATCACCACTTTATTTTAAGAATGTGAAATGTCAGAATAATAGCAGAGAGAATGATTTATTTCAGCTTTTATTTCTTTCATCACATTCCCAGTGGGTCAGAAGATTACATACACTCAATTTGTATTTGGTATCATTGCCTTTAAATTGTTTAACTTGAGTCAAACATTTTGGGTAGCCTTCCACAAGCTTCCCACAATATGTTGGGTGAATTGTGGCCTATTCCTCCTGACAGAGCTGGTGTAACGGAGTCAGGTTTGTAGGCCTCCTTGCTCGCACACGCTTTTTCAGTTCTACCCACAAATGTGCTATAGGATTGAGGTCAGGGCTTTGTGATGGCCACTTCAATACCTTGACTTTGTTGTCCTTAAGTTTGGAAGTATGCTTTGAGTCATTGTCCATTTGGAAGACCCATTTGCAACCAAGCTTTAACTTCTTCTTAATGTCTTGAGATGTTGCTTCAATATATTCACATAATTTTCCATCCTCATGATGCCATCTAGTTTGTGAAGTGCACCAGTCCCTCCTGCAGCAAAGCACCCCCACAACATGCTGCCACCCCCGTGCTTCACGGTTGGGATGGTGTTCTTCGGCTTGCAAGCATCCACCTTTATCCTCCAAACATAATGATGGTCATTATGGCCAAACAGTTCTATTTTTGTTTCATCAGACCAGAGGACATTTCTCCAAAAAGTATGATCTTTGCCCCCCATGTGCAGTTGCAAACCGTAGTCTGGCTTTTTTTATGGCGGATTTGGAGCAGTGCCTTCTTCCTTGCTGAGCGGCCTTTTAAGTTATGTCGATATAGGACTCGTTTTACTGTGGATATAGATACTTTTGTACCTGTTTCCTCCAGCATCTTCACAAGGTAATTTGCTGTTGTTCTGGGATTGACTTGCACTTTTTTCACCAAAGTACGTACATCCACAGGTACACCTCCAGTTGACTCAAATGATGTCAATTAGCCTATCGGAAGCTTCTAAAGCCATGACATAATTTTCAGGAATTTTCCAAGCTATTTGAAGCCACAGTCAACTTAGTGTATGTAAACTTCTGACCCACTGAAATTGTGATACAGTGAATTATAAGTGAAATAATCTGTCTGTAAACAATTGTTGCAAAAATGACTTGTGTCATGCACCAAGTAGTCCTAACCGACTTGCCAAAACTATAGTTTGTTAACAAGAAATTTGTGGAGTGGTTGAAAAATGTATTTTAATGACTCCAACCTAAGTGTATGTAAACTTCCGACTTCAACTGTACATGTTATTCAATCACGTCATCCAAACTGCTCACACACGTCAACGAGCGTCTGCATAGGCAGGCGCTAAAATATTACTTCTATTTTTGATGCTTGACGAGCTGCAAGTCCCGCCTCTCCTATCTCCTCATTGGTTTTTAAGAGTATTTACCCCAGTGAGTGATTGAAAGATGAACTGACGTCCACACTCCCGTCCAGTTGGTGGTGGTAATGCACCTTAAAGTTGGTTGCCAACTGCCATATAAAGTCCAAAGAAGAAGAAGAAGAAGAAAAAGAAAAAGAAGACTGAACAAGGAGAGATTACTAGAAACTAACTAGGTTTCCCCTTTTATCTGTGGATTAATTGTCGGAGAAGAGAACACACAATTTCTTGTGTGACTCGAAATGGGTAAAAAATTCTACAAAGATCCAGGGAATAAAGGACCTTGTGCATTTCAGGTAAAATAACAACCCAATGTTTATATCCCAGGACAAATGAGCTAGCGACAGCAAGCTAGCTAGCTAAATGTCCATGAATGTTTACTGTGTTTCGACCTGTCCCCAAATTAATATAGTTGGTTCAGAGTTCGTTTCGATACTTCAACCTGTGTTTCCTGATGGCGTCTGGTGTGGATGGACAAAATGCCCGCAATGGTGGACGCATGTCAGCATGTCAGCATGTAAGCCTCAGGGGGCATGAGTGGAGTTTTCATGTGAATAAACTCTTAATTTCGGTGACTCAGATCTGTCGCAAAACAGAAACGCTGGTTTATTTCAGCGTACTGATTATTCATGAGGTACTGGCTAGCGTCCCAAATTGCACCCTATTCCCTATAATAGTGCACTACTTTTGACCAGGGTTCGTAGGGCTCGGGTTAAAAGGGTGCCATTTGGGACACAGACAATGTAATTAAATGCTGCCTCTGAAACGTTGAGGAAAACCCAGCAGCGATACAACAAATGACACCGAGGTTGTTCCTTTCATGTCTTGTACTAAACGCTGAGGGTACTCTTATTCAGACAGTACACGTGAATGACCAATTACTATGATTTTGTCATCCAGCCTTCATTATTTGGTGTTTGAAATGTTTCAGAGCATCATGCTCTGATATCTAATATTTCCTGTACTATCGGTTTCCGAATGTACTCTCTACCCATGTAAAACAAATGCCTGGAGATATTTACTCTTATTCTGTTATCATAGTTTACACAGTATATGAATTCAATCAATATTTCCATAACACAACCCTACAATATCCACTTCAACGTCACAGTGGTAATGAGAAGGCCCACTGTCTGACCTACAGTAGTCTCTACAACATTACAGTGGTAATGAGAAGACCCACTGTCTGACCTACAGTAGTCTCTACAACATCACAGTGGTAATGAGAAGGCCCACTGTCTGACCTACAGTAGTCTCTACAACATCACAGTGGTAATGAGAAGACCCACTGTCTGACCTACAGTAGTCTCTACAACATCACAGTGGTAATGAGAAGACCCACTGTCTGACCTACAGTAGTCTCTACAACATTACAGTGGTAATGAGAAGACCCACTGTCTGACCTACAGTAGTCTCTACAACATCACAGTGGTAATGAGAAGACCCACTGTCTGACCTACAGTAGTCTCTACAACATTACAGTGGTAATGAGAAGACCCACTGTCTGACCTACAGTAGTCTCTACAATATTACAGTGGTAATGAGAAGGCCCACTGTCTGACCTACAGTAGTCTCTACAACATTACAGTGGTAATGAGAAGGCCCACTGTCTGACCTACAGTAGTCTCTACAACATTACAGTGGTAATGAGAAGACCCACTGTCTGACCTACAGTAGTCTCTACAACATTACAGTGGTAATGAGAAGACCCACTGTCTGACCTACAGTAGTCTCTACAACATCACAGTGGTAATGAGAAGACCCACTGTCTGACCTACAGTAGTCTCTACAACATTACAGTGGTAATGAGAAGACCCACTGTCTGACCTACAGTAGTCTCTACAACATTACAGTGGTAATGAGAAGGCCCACTGTCTGACCTACAGTAGTCTCTACAACATTACAGTGGTAATGAGAAGGCCCACTGTCTGACCTACAGTAGTCTCTACAACATTACAGTGGTAATGAGAAGACCCACTGTCTGACCTACAGTAGTCTCTACAACATCACAGTGGTAATGAGAAGACCCACTGTCTGACCTACAGTAGTCTCTACAACATTACAGTGGTAATGAGAAGACCCACTGTCTGACCTACAGTAGTCTCTACAACATTACAGTGGTAATGAGAAGGCCCACTGTCTGACCTACAGTAGTCTCTACAACATTACAGTGGTAATGAGAAGGCCCACTGTCTGACCTACAGTAGTCTCTACAACATTACAGTGGTAATGAGAAGACCCACTGTCTGACCTACAGTAGTCTCTACAACATTACAGTGGTAATGAGAAGACCCACTGTCTGACCTACAGTAGTCTCTACAACATCACAGTGGTAATGAGAAGACCCACTGTCTGACCTACAGTAGTCTCTACAACATTACAGTGGTAATGAGAAGACCCACTGTCTGACCTACAGTAGTCTCTACAACATTACAGTGGTAATGAGAAGGCCCACTGTCTGACCTACAGTAGTCTCTACAACATTACAGTGGTAATGAGAAGGCCCACTGTCTGACCTACAGTAGTCTCTACAACATTACAGTGGTAATGAGAAGACCCACTGTCTGACCTACAGTAGTCTCTACAACATTACAGTGGTAATGAGAAGACCCACTGTCTGACCTACAGTAGTCTCTACAACATCACAGTGGTAATGAGAAGACCCACTGTCTGACCTACAGTAGTCTCTACAACATTACAGTGGTAATGAGAAGGCCCACTGTCTGACCTACAGTAGTCTCTACAACATTACAGTGGTAATGAGAAGACCCACTGTCTGACCTACAGTAGTCTCTACAACATCACAGTGGTAATGAGAAGACCCACTGTCTGACCTACAGTAGTCTCTACAACATTACAGTGGTAATGAGAAGGCCCACTGTCTGACCTACAGTAGTCTCTACAACATTACAGTGGTAATGAGAAGACCCACTGTCTGACCTACAGTAGTCTCTACAACATTACAGTGGTAATGAGAAGACCCACTGTCTGACCTACAGTAGTCTCTACAACATTACAGTGGTAATGAGAAGACCCACTGTCTGACCTACAGTAGTCTCTACAACATGACAGTGGTAATGAGAAGACCCACTGTCTGACCTACAGTAGTCTCTACAACATTACAGTGGTAATGAGAAGACTCACTGTCTGACCTACAGTAGTCTCTACAACATTACAGTGGTAATGAGAAGACCCACTGTCTGACCTACAGTAGTCTCTACAACATGACAGTGGTAATGAGAAGGCCCACTGTCTGACCTACAGTAGTCTCTACAACATGACAGTGGTAATGAGAAGACCCACTGTCTGACCTACAGTAGTCTCTACAACATTACAGTGGTAATGAGAAGACCCACTGCCTGACCTACAGTAGTCTCTACAACATCACAGTGGTAATGAGAAGACCCACTGTCTGACCTACAGTAGTCTCTACAACATTACAGTGGTAATGAGAAGACCCACTGTCTGACCTACAGTAGTCTCTACAACATTACAGTGGTAATGAGAAGACCCACTGTCTGACCTACAGTAGTCTCTACAACATTACAGTGGTAATGAGAAGACCCACTGTCTGACCTACAGTAGTCTCTACAACATTACAGTGGTAATGAGAAGGCCCAATGACCCAGTGATAGCATCACATTTAATCTAATTTCATGTGTCTGAAACATGTGAGTAACCAAGTCGAAACCCACAGACAGACAGGCAGGGAGAGTTTGACCTTGCAGCACTTTAGTCAATCAGCGAAATTACCCATCCCCATCTGTCTGCCTTATCTGTGTCAAAAATCTCTGTCTGTCTCTCCCTCCACCCTGTCTGTAGGTGTGTGTGCGTGCATGCATGCATGCAAGCTTTTGTGTGTGTGAGTGAGTGTGTGTGTGTGCGTGTGTGTGTCTGAGTGTGTCATTCCTACCCCTATTTACTCCTCTCTGATTCTATCACTCCCTTCCCGTCCTGTCTGATTCCTATCCCTCCCTTCCAGTCCTGTCTGGTTATATCTCTCCCTTCCAGTCCTGTCTGATTCTATCTATGCCTTCCAGTCCTGTCTGATTCTATCCCTCCCTTCCAGTCCTGTCTGATTCATATCTCTCCCTTCCAGTCCTGTCTGATTCTATCCCTCCCGTCCAGTCCTGTCTGATTCCTATCTCTCCCTTCCAGTCCTGTCTGATTCATATCTCTCCCTTCCAGTCCTGTCTGATTCTATCCCTCCCTTCCAGTCCTGTCTGATTCTATCTCTCCCTTCCAGTCCTGTCTGATTCTATCCCTCCCTTCCAGTCCTGTCTGATTCATATCTCTCCCTTCCAGTCCTGTCTGATTCTATCCCTCCCGTCCAGTCCTGTCTGATTCATATCTCTCCCTTCCAGTCCTTTCTGATTCTATCCCTCCCGTCCAGTCCTGTCTGAATCCTATCCCTCCCGTCCAGTCCTGTCTGATTCTATCTCTCCCTTTCAGTCCGAGGCCAAACCTTGTCCTCCTCATGTCGTTAAATTCTTCCCAATTCCATTTCAGAGAAATGTGAAGCTGCTGCTATTGCATCCAAAATCGCACCCTATTTTATATGTAGTGCACTACTTTTGACCAGGACCAGTAGCAGAGCTTCCAGGCTTAGTCTGCCAGGACCTCTATTTGAAACAGACTCTGATGATCATTGACCTTCCCTGAGCTGTCTCATCTGGCTGTGCCCCCAGTCAGACGTAGCTGAAGCCAGCTGCTTGGTTATTCAGTCACAACAGGTTGTGTGACCCTGCATCCCAAATAGCACACTATTTTCTACATGACCTACTATAGGCCTGGTCAAAAATAGTGTACTATATGGAAAATAGGGTGCTATACTGCTGCCAGCTGGTCCCGTGTCTTCATGTAAAACAGCTGTATAATGTTTTATCCTGCTGCCAGCTGGTCCCGTGTCTTCATGTAAAACAGCTGTATAATGTTTTATCCTGCTGCCTGCTGGTCCCGTGTCTTCATGTAAAACAGCTGTATAATGTTTTATCCTGCTGCCAGCTGGTCCCGTGTCTTCATGTAAAACAGCTGTATAATGTTTTGTCCTGCTGTCAGCTGGTCCCGTGTCTTCATGTAAAACAGCTGTATAATGTTTTATCCTGCTGCCAGCTGGTCCCGTGTCTTCATGTAAAACAGCTGTATAATGTTTTATCCTGCTGCCTGCTGGTCCCGTGTCTTCATGTAAAACAGCTGTATAATGTTTTATCCTGCTGCCAGCTGGTCCCGTGTCTTCATGTAAAACAGCTGTATAATGTTTTATCCTGCTGTCAGCTGGTCCCGTGTCTTCATGTAAAACAGCTGTATAATGTTTTATCCTGCTGCCAGCTGGTCCCGTGTCTTCATGTAAAACAGCTGTATAATGTTTTATCCTGCTGCCAGCTGGTCCCGTGTCTTCATGTAAAACAGCTGTATAATGTTTTGTCCTGCTGTCAGCTGGTCCCGTGTCTTCATGTAAAACAGCTGTATAATGTTTTATCCTGCTGCCAGCTGGTCCCGTGTCTTCATGTAAAACAGCTGTATAATGTTTTGTCCTGCTGTCAGCTGGTCCCGTGTCTTCATGTAAAACAGCTGTATAATGTTTTGTCCTGCTGCCAGCTGGTCCCGTGTCTTCATGTAAAACAGCTGTATAATGTTTTATCCTGCTGTCAGCTGGTCCCGTGTCTTCATGTAAAACAGCTGTATAATGTTTTATCCTGCTGCCAGCTGGTCCCGTGTCTTCATGTGAAACAGCTGTATAATGTAGGTCCTACTCCCAGGCCTGACTCAGACAAAGAAATGATACCATAAACTAAATAGTTTGAGAGCTCAATGTCTTGTTGGAGCCTCGGAGGTGAAGAGCTCGTGCTTGATTATGTTGTGCTTTGACAAAGGAGCTGGCTTTGAAACGTGTCAGCGATGAACGCCATTGAAGGGAATTCAGCTGCCGTCCTGAAGCCTGTTTTTCAACTGCAGCTTTATTTTTTATAAGATTTTTTTCCAACTATACAGGATGTAAATGTCCATGATGGTGAATGTTGTTCTACTGTAGCTGAACTGTGACACAGCAAATAAACACCGTAGTGTGACTGAGGTAGAACTGTGACTGCATACTTTAAGTCTGCCAGCCATTACTGAACTACCCCAAATGTTTCTCCTTTCACTTCTCTACTGGCTACTGCCAACCCATTCCCAGACAGAGGAGAGGAGAGGAGAGGAGAGGAGAGGAGAGGAGAGGAGAGGAGAGGAGAGGAGAGGAGAGGAGAGGAGAGGAGAGGAGAGGAGACCTCTCCAACAGAGAGGAGGACAGTACATGAAGGGTCTTCTTCTCTCTGTCACTGTGGCAGCAGCAACTGTAAGGTATAATTTCACAAAACATGCTTTTTGTTATCAAGCCGTCACAGAACTGCCCATTCAATGTCCATTTCCTCTACTGTACTGGCGGCTGCCCTCCTGCCAAACCATTCCCACACAGAAGACTGTCTCTCCTACAGGGTCTGCCTCTCTGTATCCAAGAATGTCTTTGTGGCTGACAGAAGGCCGAGTCTGATTCCCCACCTGCAGAGGCTACCGTCCATCTATCTCTACATCTGTGGGGAAGCTTCTGGCTTCAGACACTCACACTATAAAACCACCTTCTTCATTTCACACTTTAATAACACCTTCCTCATCTTCCTCATCTCACACTTTAATAATACCTTCCTCATCTTCCTCATCTCACACTATAATAACACCTTCCTCATCTTCCTCATCTCACACTATAATAACACCTTCCTCATCTTCCTCATCTCACACTATAATAACACCTTCCTCATCTTCCTCATCTCACACTATAATAACACCTTCCTCATCTTCCTCATCTCACACTATAATAACACCTTCCTCATCTTCCTCATCTCACACTATAATAACATCTTCCTCATCTTCCTCATCTCACACTATAATAACATCTTCCTCATCTTCCTCACCTCACACTATAATAACACCACCCTCATCTTCCTCATCTCACACTAATAATACCTTCCTCATCTTCCTCATCTCATACTATAATAATACCTTCCTCATCTTCCTCATCTCACACTATAATAATACCTTCCTCATCTTCCTCATCTCATACTATAATAACACCTTCCTCATCTTCCTCATCTCACACTATAATAACATCTTCCTCATCTCACACTATAATAACACCTTCCTCATCTTCCTCATCTCACACTATAATAACACCTTCCTCATCTTCCTCATCTCACACTATAATAACATCTTCCTCATCTCACACTATAATAACACCTTCCTCATCTTCCTCATCTCACACTATAATAATACCTTCCTCATCTTCCTCATCTCATACTATAATAATACCTTCCTCATCTTCCTCATCTCACACTATAATAATACCTTCCTCATCTTCCTCATCTCACACTATAATAATACCTTCCTCATCTTCCTCATCTCACACTATAATAATACCTTCCTCATCTTCCTCATCTCATACTATAATAATACCTTCCTCATCTTCCTCACCTCACACTATAATAACACCTTCATCTTCCTCATCTCACACTATAATAACATCTTCCTCATCTCACACTATAATAACACCTTCCTCATCTTCCTCATCTCACACTATAATAACACCTTCCTCATCTTCCTCATCTCACACTATAATAACACCTTCCTCATCTTCCTCATCTCACACTATAATAACACCTTCCTCATCTTCCTCATCTCACACTATAACACCTTCCTCATCTTCCACTATAATAACATCTTCCTCATCTTCCTCATCTCACACTATAATAATACATTCCTCATCTTCCTCATCTCACACTATAACACCACCCTCATCTTCCTCATCTCACACTATAATAACACCTTCCTCATCTTCCTCATCTCACACTATAATAACATCTTCCTCATCTTCCTCATCTCATACTATAATAATACCTTCATTTTCCTCATCTCACACTATAATAACACCTTCCTCATCTTCCTCATCTCACACTATAATAACACCTTCCTCATCTCATACTATAATAATACCTTCCTCATCTTCCTCATCTCACACTATAATAACATCTTCCTCATCTTCCTCATCTCACACTATAATAACACCTTCCTCATCTTCCACTATAACATCTTCCTCATCTCACACTATAATAACACCACCCTCATCTTCCTCATCTCACACTATAATAACATCGTCCTCATCTTCCTCATCTCATACTATAATAATACCTTCCTCATCTTCCTCATCTCACACTATAATAACATCTTCCTCATCTTCCTCATCTCACACTATAATAACACCTTCCTCATCTTCCACTATAACATCTTCCTCATCTCACACTATAATAACACCACCCTCATCTTCCTCATCTCACACTATAATAACATCGTCCTCATCTTCCTCATCTCACACTATAATAATACCTTCCTCATCTTCCTCATCTCACACTATAATAACATCTTCCTCAT
The DNA here is from genome assembly GCF_016432855.1 of Salvelinus namaycush. Classification (NCBI taxonomy): domain Eukaryota; kingdom Metazoa; phylum Chordata; class Actinopteri; order Salmoniformes; family Salmonidae; genus Salvelinus; species Salvelinus namaycush. The sequence continues at coordinate 6,306,058 of NC_052311.1, read as the reverse complement.
CTTCCTCATCTCACACTATAATAACACCTTCCTCATCTTCCTCATCTCACACTATAACACCTTCCTCATCTTCCTCATCTTCCTCATCTCACACTATAACACCTTCCTCATCTTCCTCATCTTCCTCATCTCACACTATAACACCTTCCTCATCTTCCTCATCTTCCTCATCTCACACTATAACACCTTCCTCATCTCACACTATAACACCTTCCTCATCTTCCTCATCTCACACTATAACACCTTCCTCATCTTCCTCATCTCACACTATAACACCTTCCTCATCTTCCTCATCTCACACTATAATAACACCACCCTCATCTTCCTCATCTCACACTATAATAATACCTTCCTCATCTTCCTCATCTCACACTATAATAATACCTTCCTCATCTTCCTCATCTCACACTATAATAACATCTTCCTCATCTCACACTATAATAACACCTTCCTCATCTTCCTCATCTCACACTATAACACCTTCCTCATCTTCCTCATCTCACACTATAATAACACCTTCCTCATCTTCCTCATCTCACACTATAATAACATCTTCCTCATCTTCCTCACCTCACACTATAATAACACCACCCTCATCTTCCTCATCTCACACTATAATAACACCTTCCTCATCTCACACTATAATAACATCTTCCTCATCTCACACTATAATAACATCTTCCTCATCTCACACTATAATAATACCTTCATCTTCCTCATCTCACACTATAATAATACCACCCTCATCTTCCTCATCTCACACTATAATAATACCACCCTCATCTTCCTCATCTCACACTATAATAACATCTTCCTCATCTCACACTATAATAACACCACCCTCATCTTCCTCACCTCACACTATAATAACACCACCCTCATCTTCCTCATCTCACACTATAATAATACCTTCATCTTCCTCATCTCACACTATAATAATACCTTCCTCATTTTCCTCATCTCACACTATAATAATACCTTCCTCATCTCACACTATAATAACACCTTCCTCATCTTCCTCATCTCACACTATAATAACATCTTCCTCATCTCACACTATAATAACATCTTCCTCATCTTCCTCACCTCACACTATAATAACACCATCTTCCTCATCTCACACTATAATAACACCTTCCTCATCTTCCTCATCTCACACTATAATAACATCTTCCTCATCTTCCTCACCTCACACTATAATAACACCACCATCTTCCTCATCTCACACTATAATAATACCTTCCTCATCTCACACTATAATAACACCTTCCTCATCTTCCTCATCTCACACTATAATAACACCTTCCTCATCTTCCTCATCTCACACTATAATAACATCTTCCTCATCTTCCTCATCTCACACTATAATAACATCATCCTCATCTCACACTATAATAACACCACCCTCATCTTCCTCATCTCACACTATAATAATACCTTCCTCATCTTCCTCATCTCACACTATAACATCTTCCTCATCTTCCTCATCTCACACTATAATAACATCTTCCTCATCTCACACTATAATAACACCACCCTCATCTTCCTCATCTCACACTATAATAACACCTTCCTCATTTTCCTCATCTCACACTATAATAACACCACCCTCATCTTCCTCATCTCACACTAACACCACCCTCATCTTCCTCATCTCACACTATAACACCACCCTCATCTTCCTCATCTCACACTATAACACCACCCTCATCTTCCTCATCTCACACTATAACACCACCCTCATCTTCCTCATCTCACACTATAACACCACCCTCATCTTCCTCATCTCACACTATAACACCTTCCTCATCTTCCTCATCTCACACTATAACACCTTCCTCATCTTCCTCATCTCACACTATAATAACATCTTCCTCATCTTCCTCACCTCACACTATAATAACACCACCCTCATCTTCCTCATCTCACACTATAATAACACCTTCCTCATCTCACACTATAATAACACCTTCCTCATCTCACACTATAATAACATCTTCCTCATCTCACACTATAATAATACCACCCTCATCTTCCTCATCTCACACTATAATAATACCACCCTCATCTTCCTCATCTCACACTATAATAATACCTTCATCTTCCTCATCTCACACTATAATAATACCACCCTCATCTTCCTCATCTCACACTATAATAACATCTTCCTCATCTCACACTATAATAACACCACCCTCATCTTCCTCACCTCACACTATAATAACACCACCCTCATCTTCCTCATCTCACACTATAATAATACCTTCATCTTCCTCATCTCACTATAATAACACCTTCCTCATCTCACACTATAATAACATCTTCCTCATCTCACACTATAATAACACCTTCATCTTCCTCATCTCACACTATAATAATACCACCCTCATCTTCCTCATCTCACACTATAATAATACCACCCTCATCTTCCTCATCTCACACTATAATAATACCTTCATCTTCCTCATCTCACACTATAATAATACCACCCTCATCTTCCTCATCTCACACTATAATAACATCTTCCTCATCTCACACTATAATAACACCACCCTCATCTTCCTCACCTCACACTATAATAACACCACCCTCATCTTCCTCATCTCACACTATAATAATACCTTCATCTTCCTCATCTCACACTATAATAATACCTTCCTCATTTTCCTCATCTCACACTATAATAATACCTTCCTCATCTCACACTATAATAACACCTTCCTCATCTTCCTCATCTCACACTATAATAACACCTTCCTCATCTCACACTATAATAACATCTTCCTCATCTCACACTATAATAACATCTTCCTCATCTTCCTCACCTCACACTATAATAACACCACCATCTTCCTCATCTCACACTATAATAACATCTTCCTCATCTTCCTCACCTCACACTATAATAACACCACCATCTTCCTCATCTCACACTATAATAATACCTTCCTCATCTCACACTATAATAACACCTTCCTCATCTTCCTCATCTCACACTATAATAACACCTTCCTCATCTTCCTCATCTCACACTATAATAACACCTTCCTCATCTTCCTCATCTCACACTATAATAACATCTTCCTCATCTTCCTCATCTCACACTATAATAACATCTTCCTCATCTCACACTATAATAACACCACCCTCATCTTCCTCATCTCACACTATAATAATACCTTCCTCATCTTCCTCATCTCACACTATAATAACATCTTCCTCATCTTCCTCATCTCACACTATAATAACATCTTCCTCATCTCACACTATAATAACACCACCCTCATCTTCCTCATCTCACACTATAATAACACCTTCCTCATTTTCCTCATCTCACACTATAATAACACCTTCCTCATCTTCCTCACCTCACACTATAATAACACCTTCCTCATTTTCCTCATCTCACACTATAATAACACCACCCTCATCTTCCTCATCTCACACTATAATAACACCACCCTCATCTTCCTCATCTCACACTATAATAACACCACCCTCATCTTCCTCATCTCACACTATAATAACACCACCCTCATCTTCCTCATCTCACACTATAATAACACCACCCTCATCTTCCTCATCTCACACTATAATAACACCACCCTCATCTTCCTCATCTCACACTATAATAACACCACCCTCATCTTCCTCATCTCACACTATAATAACACCACCCTCATCTTCCTCATCTCACACTATAATAACACCACCCTCATCTTCCTCATCTCACACTATAATAACACCACCCTCATCTTCCTCATCTCACACTATAACACCACCCTCATCTTCCTCATCTCTCACTAACACCACCCTCATCTTCCTCATCTTCCTCATCTCACACTATAATAACATCTTCCTCATCTCACACTATAATAACATCTTCCTCATCTCACTGTGGCTCTAAACTGTGCAGGGCTCACTGAGCTCATGTATGATACTAGCAGTGTTATCACACACACACACAAATACACACACACACACGCATACACAAACACACACCTATCCCCCTAAATATGATGAGGGGGATAGGAATATGATTCCCTCATTTGCTGTCCTCTGTTCCACCTTCAACTGTTGACGTTGACCCAAAGGGAGAGGCATTAGTTGAGTACTGAGTTGTCAGTGCTGACACCGTTTAAATCTGCCGTATGTGCCTAAAGCTGAGAGTTTGTTCTTTATGTATCTTGTGTTATGCTCATGTGTTATATCAGTCATGTTATCAGCGTGCATAAAAGGATAGCGGTAGTGATTTGATTCAGACACCATAGAACTCATAATGATAAAGTCTTGCCATTGCTGCCCTCAAGCTATACTGTGACATCAAAAAATATTTCTTACCATTTTTTTATTTTTATGAATTCCCTTCCAAGGTTGACCCTTCCTCTGGGTTTTCTATTACACAAGAAAAAAAAAGTAAAGATTTGACACAAAGGTGTAAAGCACAAGGAATGTAGAACAGACAACGTCCTTCAGTCCAAACCTCAGTCCAATTTTGATTGGTAAAGTCTTCTATTGAAGGGAAGAGATGAAGGCTAGTGGTCCTCAAATAGTTGCAGGCCTCATTGATTTACCTAAGAGATATGCCCTGTTATGAAGTATAATTTGTATTTTCAATATTTTTTTGATGAACGTATTTAGAAAGATATGTAGGGGGCACAACTCGATAATGCTACCTTACTAGATGACCTAACACATAATCCTACTGTAATATATTAACATTAGATGACCTAACATATACTGATCAAATGTATTGACAATTAATTACTGTAATGGACTCTTCACCTAGGAGTTATTGAAAACTTAACGTTCCACAAGAAACAGTATGAATTTAAACTTGCCTTATTTTCAACTCACTTAAGCTGACTTCATACACCACTCATTCGCTGTAATATATTTCTAGTGCTGTCACGATCGTCGTATGAGTGAGACCAAGAGTAGAGTTCCACATGATTAAAATTAACTGAAACTCACCTAACAAAACAAACAACCAAACGAACGAACGAAACGTGAAGCTACAGGTGTGCACTCAGGCAACTCAATGTAGACAAGATCCCACAACTAACAATGGGGAAAATGGCTACCTAAATATGATCCCCAATCAGAGACAACGATAAACAGTTGCTTCTGATTGGGAACCATATCAGGCCACCATAGAAATGTAATACACCTAGATGACCCACCCTAGTCACTATCACCCAACAAACACAGAGAAAAAACGCTTACTATGGTCAGGGCGTGACAAGTGAGAAGTTATACCAAGGTATTCAGTTACTGTATTTCAGCTCAGTTAGGAGACAGTGTGTAGGACTTATTTGATGCTGGATGGATGCTTGGCGTGCACACAAACACACACACAAACACACCTATTCTCGGATGAGACAGATGAGACAGGGGAGAAGAGGACAACAGCTGGCAGACACTTAATTCAATACTGAGCCGCCTGCTGAAAACCTCCAGACGCAGTAGTCAACAAACACACTAAATCCTTTACTAAACCAGCTTACACAGCAATGCTCTTTATTAACTAGAGTACCTCAATATGTCCAGTCATTGAGTTAAAATAAGAGTTACTAAACCCCGGGGTTAATGGTGTAGTGTAAACTACGTGGTTCGAGCCCTGAATGCTGATTGGCTGACAGCCGTGCTATATCAGACCGTATACCACGGGTATGACAAAACATGCATTTTTTTACAGCTCTAATTACGGTGGTAAACAGTTTATAGTGGCAATAAGGCACATCGGGGAGTTGTGATGTATGGCCAATATACCCTGACTAAGGGCTGTGTCCAGGTGCAGCGTGCATGTCATTCCACATCTTTTAATAGGAGTGAAACCTTAACAAAAAAAAAACAGGTAAACAGCAATGAACGTGACGCAACCGAGGTGCACACAAACACACACGGAAAAATAATAATTACCCACAACATTAGGTGGGGAAAAAGGCTGCCTAAGTATGATTCTCAATCAGAGACAACGATAGACAGCTGTCCCTGATTGAGAACCATACCCGGCCAAAACATAGAAATACAGAAACATAGAAAACAAAACATAGAATGCCCACCCCACATCACACCCTAACCAAATAGAGAAATAACACAGCTCTCTAAGGTCATGGCTGAGTATACAAAACATTAAGGACACCTGCTCATTCCATCACGTAGACTGACCAGGTGAATCCAGGTGAAAGCTATGATGCCTTATTGGTGTCACTTGTTACATCCACTTCAATCAGTGTAGATGAATGGGAGGAGACAGGTTAAAGAAGGATTTCTAAGCCTTGAGATAAGAGACATGGATTGTGTATGAGTACCATTCAGAGGGTGAAGGGGCAAGACACAAGCTGTAAGTGCCTTTGAATGGGGTATGGTAGTAGGTGTCAGGCTTGTGTCAAGAACTGTAATGCTGCTGGGTTTTTGACGCTCAACAGTTTCCCGTGTGTATCAAGAATGGTCCACCACCCAAAGGACATCCAGCCAACTTGACACAACTGTGGGAAGCATTGGAGTCAACATGAACCAACATCCCTGTAGAACGCTTTTGACACCTTGAAGGGTCCATGCCCCGATGAAATTGAGGCTGTCCTGAGAGCAAAAGAGGGGGAGGGGGGGCGTGCAACTCAATGTTAGGAAGGTGTTCTTACGGTTTTGTACACTCAGTGTATATCTAAGGGTAACTGCCCTGTACTATTCAGTCTGTCCCATTCCTTATATAGGTTAATACATTTCAGGACCAATAGGGCTCTGCTCACAAGTAGTGCACTATGGAAGGAATAAGGTCTCATTTGTGATGCAGACATTATCTTAGCTAGCCTGCTATGCATACAAATGAACTCTGAGTGTGTTTTCTCTCTCCTAATGATAATGGGCCATCATTATGTTAGCCAGCGAGCAGCTCAGTCCTGTTACTGATATTGATCTGTTGTTATGGACTGAAAAGCAAAGGTTTTCACATGGAGGCTCTTCCTTTGAGCCAGTTTGCTACAGCAGGAAATTGATCCTGCATCAAAAGGAAATGCGAATTATTATGCGGATTATAACTAATGGACATTTTTGTAAGGGTTGTTACATTTTTCCGTAAGAGAAAATCAGGCCTGAAATTTCTACGTGGAAATGACAGACTTCGGAAACCTTTTTAAACCTCAGTGTTTTAAATTTCCTGCATCAGGGTGATCAATTAAGATACCACTTCTGTATAACATCCACTTACATTTAGCCAAAATGTCTGGCTCAGTTTTAATTTCATAATGAAATACAGTTAATTATCAATGAGAGAAAATGAAACAGACAAAGTAGTTTCCCACAAAAATGGTAATTTGAACTGTGGTTTGCATTATAAAGTACCTTATCTGGGTAAACATAATATATCTTCGGGAAGAAACTTAAGCACTGACCAACGATTTCAGAAATTGATTTATGCTGATCTGTGGTTTGCATTATTTAAAGGGGAATTTCACCCTAGGGGAATCTGGGCTTGTTTTCATCATGTCTGAGGCATTTCTAGAACAGTGAGGAGGAGGAAGGCAGGTCAGGGCTTCGCTGCGCTGAACGATACACCCTATGACGGCTTCCGGTGTATTGAATGATACACCCTATGGCGGCTTCCGGTGTATTGATTTTGAAAAGCAGGCGGACACTAACAACACAATCCTTTAGGCAAAACTGAAAAAAAACTGACCAGACTCAATGGCTTCAAGTGAAATGTGCTGAGAGAAGGACAGTGCACCGTCTAGCCATACTACCAAGGACTTGTATGAGGTGACTACCTCATGCTCTATACCCTCAGAGGTAGTAATAACACCTGTGAGAAGAGGGGCATTCTTCTTACCAAACCACATGACCTTTGTTTTGGAGGTGTTCAGAACAAGGTTAAGGGCAGAGAAAGCTTGTTGGACACTAAGAAAGCTTTGTTGTAGAGCGTTTAACATAAAATCCAGGGAGGGGCCAACTGAGTATAAGACTATCATCTGCATATAAATGGAGGAGAGAGCTTCCTACTCCCTGAGCTATGTTGTTGATGTAAATTGAGAAGAGCGTGGGGCCTAGGATTGAGCCTTGGGGTACTCCCTTGGTGACAGGCAGTGGCTGAGACAGCAGATTGTATACGCTGCACTCTTTGAGAGAGGTAGTTAGCAAACCAGCCCAAACACCCCTCAGAGACATAAATACTCCTTAGCCGGCCCACAAGAATTGAATGATCTACCGTATCAAAAGCTTTGGCCAAGTCAATAAAAATAGCAGCACAATATTACTTAGAATCAAGGACAATGGTGACATCATTGAGGACCTTTAAAGTTGCAGTGATACATCCATAACCTGAGCAGGAACCAGATTGCATACCAGAGAAAATACTATAGACATCAAGAAAGCTAGTCAGTTGATTATTGACAAGTTTTTCCAACACTTTTGATTAACAGGGCAAAATAGAAATAGGCATATAACAGTTAGGATCAGCTTGATCTCCCCCTTTAAATAAAGGACGAACCGCGGCTGCCTTCCAATGGGAACCTCCCCAGAGAGGAGAGACAGGTTAAAAATGTTGGAGATGAGTTTGGCGATGATAGGGGCAGCAACCTTAAAGAAGAAAGGGTCTAAACCATCTGACCCAGATGTTTTTTTGGGGTCAAGTTCAAGGAGCTCCTTTAGCACCTCGGACTCAGTGACTGCCTGCAGGGGGAAACTTTGTAGCGGGGCAGGGGAAAAAGAGGGAGAAGCATCGGGGATAGTCGCATTAGAAGGGGTGGGAGATGAGGAAATGTTGGACGGGCAAGGAGGCATGGCTGAGTCAAATTGGAATCCTGACTTAATGAAGTGGTGATTAAAGAGCTCAGCCATGTGCTTCTTGTCAGTAACAGCCACATCATCAACATTAAGGGACATGGGTGAGGAGGAGGGTTTATTTTCCAGGTCTTTAACTGTTTTCCAGAACTTCTTAGGGTTAGACCCACAGAGGGAGAACTGCTACTTAATAAAGTAATTAACTTTTGCCTTCTGGATAGCCTGAGTGCACTTATTTCTCATTTACCTGAACGAGAGCCAGTCAGCCTGAGCAGGCATGTGCCAAGCCTTTCGCCAAATGCAATTCGTGAGGTGGAGTAACTCTGCAATATCACGGTTGAACCAGGGGCTGAACCTGTTTTTAATTCTAATTTTCTTTACGGGGCCATGTTTGTTAACAATACCACTGAAAATATCAAAAAAGAAGGTCCAGGCGTCTTCGACAGACGGGGGATCAAGCTGATTCTATACCATTTTACAGAGACCAGTTCATGAAGGAAGGCTTGCTCATTAAAGTTGTTTATTAACAAGAGTTTATGACAAATCAGGACAGGTGGTTTCACTGAGCAGCCATTACGAACATAGACTGTAAAACAGTGATCACTAAGGTCATTACAGAAAACACCAGACTGATACCTATCAGGATTATTTGTGAGGATAACATCGAGGAGAGTAGCCTTTTCTGGGTGTTTGGAGTAATACCTTGTGGGATTGGTAATAATTTGAGACAGATTTAGGGAGTCCAATGCTTTAGGGCTTGGTCAGGTGGTTTAAACATGTCCCAGTTTAGGTCACCAAGCAGAACAAATTCAGACTTAGTGTAAGGGGCCAGGAGAGTGTTTAGGGCAGGTAGGGTACAGGCAGGGTACAGTGCTGATGGAGGATGATAGCACCCAGCAAGTCAACAAAGAGATATTTGAAAATGTAATGCTTAAAACCAGCAAATCAAATTATTTGGGGACAGACTTGGTAGAGACAACTGAGCACTGAACGTGTTCCTTGGTAAAGATTGCCACTCCCCCACCTTTGGAAGATCTTGTCTTGCCAAAAAAGGCTTTAACCAGAAAGGTTAACATCAGTATTCAAGACACTCTTCCTTAACCACGTCTCAGTAATGACCAACACATCTGGATTGGAGCTGTGAACCCACACTTTCAATTATCCATTTTAGGTAATAAGCTTCTAGTTTTAAAGTGTAGAAAACCCTGGCTTTTACGAGAGCAGAAATCAGTGAAGCAGATATCAGAACACAAGTCAGAATTGGGGCTAGCAACAGTAGATGGGCCAGGGTGTACATGCACATTTCCAGACATCATCAACAGTAATACAACCAAGGCACAGCAGAGGACAGGGAGAGCTCTGCAGTGCTGATTTATGACATCTGAATGTGCATTAGATGGCAACAAGCTCATATTGTACAGCAATTTCATCAGGAAACAAAGCCAGAATACAAAGCCAGTGAGTGGTGGTTAGAACAGGATGGGAGGCCAAAAGTCTGTGTAACCAATAGAGAGTCAGAGTCCTGAGTGTTGGAACAAACATAGTCTGTCCCACGGTTGAGTAAAGAGAGGTTGTAGTCAACAAAGTATGCAGAAGTCATGAGGCAAATAGCAAAATGCACAAGGAAAAAATAAAATATATAATGACTTAGGGCTAGCCATTGTAAGCTCAGAGTCACTCGCACCAACAGTGCATGTGTGCTGGAGGAGAGCGAAAGCTCAGGAAAGAGGGGGGAGTGTGGTGGGGGTACCTGTACCAGACAGGGGGAGACAGGCCAGGGCAGACAGTGAACAGAGCGGGGGGAGTGTGGTGGGGGCACCTGTACCAGACAGGGGGATACTACCAGGGCAGACGGTGAACAGATCGCCAGGTGGAATCCAAGCAGCAGTGCAGCAGGCAACAGGAGTAGGTGTCACACCCACTTGGGAGAAGCTTTTATTTCTGGAGGCAGATTTCTTGTAGAAAATGCCAGTGAATGATCTCTGAACAGCAGGATGCGGCTTCAGAGGACACTTCAAAGACTCCTGCCTCTTGTTGGGCCCAAATTCCTCGACACCTTTTACTTCACACCTTAGTTCTAAGTGAATTTGTATCTGGTCTGTCCAAGCCTGGGAGCCTTAACTCAGCATTCAGTCCACATTAAGTAAGATACAGTGGGGCAAAAAAGTATTTAGTCAGCCACCAATTGTGGAAGTTCTCCCACTTAAAAAGATGAGAGAGGCCTGTAATTTTCATCATAGGTACACTTCAACTATGACAGACAAAATGAGGGAAAGAAATCCAGAAAATCACATTGTAGGATTTTCTATGAATTTATTTGCAAATGATGGTGGAAAATAAGTATTTGGTCACCTACAAACAAGCAAGATTTCTGGCTCTCACAGACCTGTAACTTCTTCTTTAAGAGGCTCCTCTGTCCTCCACTCGTTACCTGTATTAATGGCACCTGTTTGAACTTGTTATCAGTATAAAAGACACCTGTTCACAACCTCAAACAGTCACACTCCAAACTCCACTATGGCCAAGACCAAAGAGCTGTCAAAGGACACCAGAAACAAAATTGTAGACCTGCACCAGGCTGGGAAGACTGAATCTGCAATAGGTAAGCAGCTTGGTTTGAAGAAATCAACTGTGGGAGCAATTATTAGGAAATGGAAGACATACAAGACCACTGATAATCTCCCTCGATCTGGGGCTCCACGCAAGATCTCACCCCGTGGGGTCAAAATGATCACAAGAACGGTGAGCAAAAATCCCAGAACCACACGGGGGGACCTAGTGAATGACCTGCAGAGAGCTGGGACCAAAGTAACAAAGCCTACCATCAGTAACACACTACGCCGCCAGGTACTCAAATCCTGCAGTGCCAGACGTGTCCCCCTGCTTAAGCCAGTACATGTCCAGGCCCGTCTGAAGTTTGCTAGAGAGCATTTGGATGATCCAGAAGAAGATTGGGAGAATGTCATATGTTCAAATTAAACCAAAATAGAACTTTTTGGTAAAAACTCAACTCGTCGTGTTTGGAGGACAAAGAATGCTGAGTTGCATCCAAAGAACACCATACCTACTGTGAAGCATGGGGGTGGAAACATCATGCTTTGGGGCTGTTTTTATGCAAAGGGACCAGGACGACTGATCCGTGTAAAGGAAAGAATGAATGGGGCCATGTATCGTGAGATTGTGAGTGAAAACATCCTTCCATCAGCAAGGGCATTGAAGATGAAACGTGGCTGGGTCTTTCAGCATGACAATGATCCCAAACACACCGCCCGGGCAACAAAGGAGTGGCTTCATATGAAGCATTTCAAGGTCCTGGAGTGGCCTAGCCAGTCTCCAGATCTCAACTCCATTCTTTTCTGTAGATCCTCTCAAGCTCTGTCAGGTTGGATGGGGCGTCGCTGCACAGCTATTTTTAGGTCTCTCCAGAGATGTTCGATCAGGTTCAAGTCCGGGCTCTGGCTGGGCCACTCAAGGACATTCAGAGACTTGTCCCTAAGCCACTCCTGAGTTGTCTTAGCAGTGTGCTTAGGGTCGTTGTCCTGTTGGAAGGTGAAACTTCGCCCCAGTCTGAGCTCCTGAGCGCTCTGGAGCAGGTTTTCATCAAGGATCTCTCTGTACTTTGCTCCGTTCATCTTTCCCTTCATCCTGACTAGTCTCCCAGTCCCTGCCGCTTAAAAACATCCCCACAGCATGATGCTGTCCCCACCATACTTCACCGTAGGGATGATGCCAGGTTTCCTCCAGACGTGACGCTTGGCATTCAGGCCAAATTCTGATAATTTCCCCCACCAATTGATCTTAATCACATCAGATCTTTTTCAGAACTGATCTGATTGGCCAAAAGACCAATTTGTGAAAAAAATATCAGATTTGGGCTGCCTGTGTAAATGCAGCCATAGTCCTTTATCTGGCTTCGGTACACTGGCAATGGTGTATGGCATGATGGGCTGGGGAAGCTGAGACTCTTTGTGCTTTTGGCGAATGGTCTTGTCTTGTCTGCGGTGAATGGCCAGCTAGATAAGACTCTGTCGATAGTGGTGTTGGGCTTCTTAATCACCAACTTTTTCGTCCTCTTGCAGAAGATTTGTCTCCTGGAAAGACATGGCTGTAGTGTTAGCGTTTTACATGTTTTGTGGAAGGGACATAGGGCAACACACCTTTGTTGGTAAAGTTGTCAACTGAATGGGACTGGCTAGCGTATTGTTTAGAAACAATGTGGGTACATTGGGATCTGCTTTTGAGAGGGAAGATCAGTCATCAAAGTGATTGGGAGCTGATGATGTGAAAGGTCTTATGAGGGCAGTTCCTACATAGTAAGAATTGTTGAGTATGGGAAATTGAGGAGAAATGGAGAGGGCGGGACTGTTGGGCGGCGCGAACGTGGAGTGGGAGGCAAGTTGGCTGACTAGCTGGCTAGCTTTATGGGTGTTGTGACTTGAGTATGAAATTGTAATTCTAGTTGTTGTAATGATTTAGGGACTCCTGAAACAACCAGCAAACCAGGCTGTCATCTTGTGAAACAATGGATGTAAAGAATCTAGCTAGCTAAGCATTTAATGCAAATTTAATGTACATTTTGTAAGCTTGCCTTCCTGATATTTTCCATGCAATGCAGCTGAAGTAATGCAACTAGCTAACTAGCTAACTATTGTCTTGCTTATTGTGGGGGATAAAAATACCTGCATGCCTATGGATGTGTAGCTAGCTATGTAGCTGATATGTGTATGGACCCTAAAACGTTTGGTATACATATTAGTTCAGAACCTAACTATGAACCTCAGCTATCATAGCCAGTTGTATCAACTTCAAAACAGTCTGAATTACATTAATGAAGCCTATGGATTGAGAAGAATATAATATAACTTTGTGCCAAGGATGCAAGTTGTATATACATGTAGATATTACCATGCATAATATCCCAACATTGTAGCGCGCACATTTAATATATTCACTGATCATGTACTCTACAGTGACTTGCGAAAGTATTCACCCCCTTGGTATTTTTCCTATTTTATTGCCTTACAACCTGGAATTAAAATAGATTTTAGGGCTAGGCCCCTTTTTTCTCAATTTCCTGCCTGAATGACGTGCACAAAGTAAACTGCCTGTAGCTCAGGCCCTGGAGCCAGGATATGCATATAATTGGTACCATTTGAAAGAAAACCCTTTGAAGTTTGTAGAAATGTTAAAATGATGTAGGAGAATATAACACATTAGATATGGTAGGAGAAAATCCAAAGAAAAACCAACCAGAATTTTTATTTTATTTTTTAGGGTATCTGAGGAGTAAATAGAAACGTATTTTGACTTGTTGAAACAACGTTTTTAGGGGTAGATTTTCAGATTCCTTTCTCTGCAAGTTGAACGAGTGGATTACTCAAATCGATGGCGCCAACTAAACTGACTTTTTTGGGGATATAAAGAAGGATTTTATATAACAAAACGACAGTACATGTTATAGCTGGGACCCTTTGGATGAGAAATCAGAGGAAGATTTTCAAAAATTAAGTAAATATTTGTAAATATTTCATCTTTATATGTGAATGTATGAAACCTGCACCGTGTAAAAATATTTTGATGTGGGGCGCCGTCCTCAAACAATTGCATGGCATGTTTTCGCTGCAATAGCTACTGTAAATCAGACAATGCAGATAGATTAACAAGAATTTAAGCTTTCAGCCGATATAAGACATGTATATGTACCTAAATGTTTAAAATCCATAATATTCATGATTATCTATTTGAATTGCGCGCCCTCCAGATTCACCTGAAGAATAGCCACTCTTCCGTAAAGCCCAGCTCTGTGGAGTGTAGGAGTGTACGGCTTAAAATGGTCCTATGGACAGATACTCGTATCTCCGCTGTGGAGCTTTGCAGCTCCTTCAGGGTTATCTTTGGTCTCTTTGTTGCCTCTCTGATTAATGCCCTCCTTGCCTGGTCTGTGAGTTTTGGTGGGCGACTCTCTCTTGGCAGGTTTGTTGTGATGCCATATTCTTTCCATGTTTTAATAATGGATTTAATGGTGCTCCGTGGGATGTTCAAAGTTTCGGATATTTTTTTATAACCCAACCCAGATCTGTACTTGTCCACAACTTTGTCCCTGACCTGTTTGGAGAGCTCCTTGGTCTTCATGGTGCCGCTTGCTTGGTGATGCCGCTTGCTTAATGGTGTTGCAGACTCTGGGGCCTTTCAGAACAGGTGTATATATACTGAGATCATGTGACACTTAGATTGCACACAGGTGGACTTTATTTAACTAATTATGTGACTTCTTAGCAAAGTAGGAGAGATCTTCGTGGGCTATACTCGGCCTTGTCTCAGGATGGTAAGTTTGTGGTTGGAGATATCCCTCTAGTGGTGTGGGGGCTGTGCTTTGACAAAGTGGGTGGGGTTATATCCTGCCTGTTTGGCCCTGTCCGGGGGTATCGTCGGACGGGGCCATAGTGTCTCCCGACCCCTCCTGCCTCAGCCTCCAGTATTTATGCTGCAATAGTTAATGTGTTGGGGGGATAGGGTCAGTCTGTTATATCTGGAGTAGTTCTCCTGTCTTATCCGGTGTCCTGTGTGAATTTAAGTATGCTCTCTCTAATTCTCTCTCTTCCTTTCTCTCTCTCTCTCTCTGAGGACCATGCCTCAAGACTACCTGACCTGATGTCTCCTTGCTGTCCCCAGTCCACCTGGTCGTGCTGCTGCTCCAGTTTCAACTGTTCTGCCTGCGGCTATGGAACCCTGACCTGTTCACCGGACGTGCTACCTGTCCCAGACCTGCTGTTTTCAACTCTCTAGAGACAGCAGGAGCGGTAGAGATACTCTGAATGATCGGCTATGAATAGCCAACTGACATTTACTCTTGAGGTGCTGACCTGTTGCACCATCTACAACCACTGTAATTATTATTATTTGACCCTGCTGGTCATCTGTTAAAATTTGAACATCTTGGCCATGTTCTGTTATAATCTCCACCCGGCACAGCCAGAAGAGGACTGGCCACCCCTCATAGCCTGGTTCCTCTCTAGGTTTCTTCCTCTCTAGGTTTAAGCCTTTCTAGAGAGTTTTTCTTAGCCACCGTGCTTCTACACCTGCATTGCTTGCTGTTTGGGGTTTTAGGCTGGGTTTCTGTACAGCATTTTGTGACATCAGCTGATGTAAGAAGGGCTTTATAAATACATTTGATTGAAACATGATTTAACTAGTTAAAGGCTGATTTGTAAATCATATTTACATAAATAGAATTTAAAAAAACAGTACACCACACTTCCTATGCATCTTGTATATACTCTAAAACTGGTTCATCTCAATATCTAATGCCCTTCATCTGCTTTGATCTGATAAACACAGGATAGGTGTAGTTTTTCATCAAATGAGAGATTTCATTTCAACCAGTAGAGTTCATTATCCAAGGGTTATTAATACATGCATTATAAATATTATAATTGTAATTTTATAAATACAAGTTCAGTCTGTATTTCAATGCACATCTGATGTGCATTATAAAAACAGAGGAAGAAAGAGGTGGCGAGAGAGTTGTAAAAGACAGAAAGGGAAAGAGGTAAGAACAGAGGAGCAGGGAAGGCAGCATATGATTAATGAATCACAGTGCTACCCTAATATTCCCTCAGTTCATCACAATTACATAATAGTGTCTCTAGTCAGCCCGAAGGTTATCTTAAGAGCGGGTGAGGTGGCGATGATGGGAATGGGGGTTGGCATCCTCTCTCACATCAAAACATATCTGCAGATGAGAGACAGATGGAGAGAGAGCATGATTAAGCCTTTTGGTTTTTTTATTCTAACACTGTCAGTCATCATAATGATCAGGAGGTGAAATGCAAAATGACCTTGGATCATTAACTCTGGGACTACTACATCTATCTGTATTTCAATGTAAAGCATCTCTTTAATAATACTTCCTGTTGACCTGACCAAGTGACCTCTCACCTCTGATCATGTTGTGCCCTCTATGTAGCCAGTTTAGATGCGGGAGGGGTTCACCGGCACAGCTGATATAACCCAGAGGATTTAGGGAGAAGAGGAGAGAGGGATGAAGTTAAGGAAAGAGACTGTTATTGAGAAAATAAGGTAGTTAAAGAGTCAGTGTTCAACAGGAAACTGTGTGTGTTGCCTCAACTGATGTCCACAGCACACTAAGTGGCTGCAGAGTACTTTATGCTGAAAAACATGAACGGACACACGAGGACAAACAATATAGAGTAGTTACAGAAATAATGAAGTGTCTTACTATTCTCCATGGTTGGCCCTCTTGCCTATTCTTTGAAGGTGGAAGGAACCACAGTAATACACCTGAACTTGCTTACTGCACAACACAATCCATCAATCCGATTGATACATGAGTGTGCAGGTGTGGGTTATAGGGTGTCTAATTGTTCTACATTGACTGTATTGTTTTTGTACAGACATCACACCCTTACCTAAACAGCACCCTCACCTGAAAAGTAGAAATCAAAGGGAGAGAAACTGGGAACTGAATTACTGCAGTTGAAATAGTTAAGTAAATGGAAGAATACTCTTATTGCATTGTGAATGGTTCTTAAAAGAGCCGTGGGTTGTGCATAGTGTAGTCTATGGTGTTGCCAGGGAACAGCACCCTCTTTGATGAAGTAGGAGGTGAAGATCTCCCGCACACAGATTGTCTATCTTACTGCGTTGTTGGACCCCGTCCTTGAAACATCCTGCAGAGCAGCAGACTTCTCCTCTGGCACACGGCGGTGAGCTGCAGGTCCCCTCCTGGTCCTCATGTCCATTCCCTTGAAGTTATGCAGGACAAAGATAGCCTTCACACATGCCTGAATTCCCCCACGAGGCAGTCCCAGATGGCCCTGGTCACCCAACCGTGCAGTGCCCTACACGGTAACTGTAGGCAATTGTTTTGAAGGAATCTCCAGTTACAAGGTATCTGTGGGAATATGGAAGACAATGTAATTATTAGACTTTTACATCACCAGGTCATTGTGGATTACTAAAGTATAGTATCCCTGATAACAAATCATGACAACATTGGATAGATAGATGCATGTGCACACACATGTAAATGTATAGCATGTGACAACAGCAGGATCATATCAAGGATAGCATCACAAATGAATACATAAATACCCCTTGAAGCTTGATGATGAGTTGATCATTTGAACCAGCTGTGCAGTGCTAAGACAAAAACAAAAAAATGTGCACCCCTTTGAGTCCCCAGGACCAGGACTGAGAACCACTGCTCATCATCTGCAGACAGGCCTTCACAGCTCTCTGTATCTGAGGACAGAAAACCTAACAAGAAACATACTTTATTATACTCAAATTAGACTTCACTGAATATTATGTTACTATTATCGCCGCCCTCACTTCTAGGGACAGGAACTACACAAAAGTACCTGCCTTATACAGAATACCCTACTCTCTCACTTTGACAGTTGGTGCTGCTAACCATTCACCCTCCTCCAAGGCTGTTAGCTAGCTACCTACAAACGTATTTGGAGTTTGTTTTTTACAGTGATAAATACATCAAGATAGCTAGCTAATGTAAAGTTATGTAGCTGGTAATATTTAATTAACTTAGCTAGCTATCTATACAGTATGTAAAGTGGGCTCGACAGCTAGCTAGTTACGTTAGCAGCTCATTTGAGTTAACCTGCACTGTAGCTAGTTAGCTAATAATACATCTTTAAAAAAAAAAAACTTACTTGAATAGGTTCTCCCAGCCATGTGGACAATTAGAAACAGGACAGCAAACTGTGTTTGTCACCTGCACGTTTTAGATCATATTACTATTGACCTGTGAATACATTCATGAAATGGAGAATGGATTAAACTATTTACCCATTTAAAACAACCAGACCTTCATACAAACTTGCTATGCTGAATTCTTGACGCACAATCTAACATGCTGCTGTATGCTGCCAGCACGCCCACAAGCGAGCTACTCTGCACGGTCGAAGCAGCATTCTGCAATTTACCGCGTGCTAGTGTACACGAGCCGTAAGCCAGCGTTTCCCAAACCCGGTCCTGGGGACCCCAAGGGGTTTTGTTTTTTGCCCTAGCACTACACAGCTGATACACTGTAAAACTGGATGAGTTGTGGCTACTAAATACTTTTTGGGAAACTGATTACCTCAAAATTCTGTTAAGAACCTTAAAATAGCTGAAGTTAGCAGTACTACCTTCATATGAGTAATACAAATTCTGCTCTTCGAGTAAGGTATACTAACATGGTCATGTAAATCAACTTAGTTATTTTTGATTTCCTCTACATAAAAAACACTAGTTAAATTAAATCAATATTGTGACATGAACACCACAATCGTTTTATGTCAAAGTCACTTTGAGTGTATAAGTGTATAGGTGCAATACTTAAAATGTTTGAGTTGAGCAAAGTCACCCTTACTTATACATAGTAATTACCATTACTCAAATGTAACTGTAAGTTTACTTAGAACATTTTAGGAAACTGATTAGCAAAATTTCTCAATTAACTAAAAAAAAAACAGTAAATACAAAACAGTGAGTTAACTACACTGAAAAAGCAAAAGTTCAGAAGCACCTTAGACAATTACACATTGCCAACTTCACAGTGCAGGTGTGAAAAAACATATTCAAACTTCCCAAACTGCTCTGTTCCATAAAGGGTTAACAGGTTTCCCTCGGCCTGAGGGGAAGAGGTGAAGAGAGAGGTAAATGAGAGTGTTGAATTTGGTCAACAAAAAAAGTGTTATGGCTTATTTGCTACGTGAGGTTTATTTGATCGAAATAAAAGTTTTGTAATGCTTAGGTTGTTAGATGTGCACTGATATATGGTAAGTAAGACACGTGACATCCCTGATATACGGTAACTAAGACACGTGACATCCCTGATATACGGTAACTAAGACACGTGACATCCCTGATATACGGTAACTAAGACACGTGACATCCCTGATATACGGTAAGTAAGACACGTGACATCCCTGATATACGGTAAGTAAGACACGTGACATCCCTGATATACGGTAACTAAGACACGTGACATCCCTGATATACGGTAAGTAGGACACGTGACATCCCTGATATACGGTAAGTAGGACACGTGACATCCCTGATATACGGTAAGTAGGACACGTGACATCCCTGAAATATGGTAAGTAGGACACGTGACATCCCTGAAATATGGTAAGTAGGACACGTGACATCCCTGATATACGGTAAGTAGGACACGTGACATCCCTGATATACGGTAAGTAGGACACGTGACATCCCTGATATATGGTAAGTAAGACACGTGACATCCCTGAAATATGGTAAGTAGGACACGTGACATCCCTGATATACGGTAAGTAGGACACGTGACATCCCTGAAATATGGTAAGTAAGACACGTGACATCCCTGAAATATGGTAAGTAAGACACGTGACATCCCTGAAATATGGTAAGTAGGACACGTGACATCCCTGATATACGGTAAGTAGGACATGTGACATCCCTGATATACGGTAAGTAGGACACGTGACATCCCTGATATACGGTAAGTAGGACACGTGACATCCCTGAAATATGGTAAGTAGGACACGTGACATCCCTTATATACGGTAAGTAGGACACGTGACATCCCTGAAATATGGTAAGTAAGACACGTGACATCCCTGAAATATGGTAAGACACGTGACATCCCTGATATACGGTAAGTAGGACACGTGACATCCCTGATATACGGTAAGTAGGACACGTGACATCCCTGATATACGGTAAGTAAGACACGTGACATCCCTGATATACGGTAAGTAGGACACGTGACATCCCTGATATATGGTAAGTAAGACACGTGACATCCCTGATATATGGTAAGTAAGACACGTGACATCCCTGATATACGGTAAGTAAGACACGTGACATCCCTGAAATACGGTAAGTAGGACACGTGACATCCCTGATATACGGTAAGTAGGACACGTGACATCCCTGATATACGGTAAGTAGGACACGTGACATCCCTGATATATGGTAAGTAAGACACGTGACATCCCTGATATATGGTAAGTAAGACACGTGACATCCCTGATATATGGTAAGTAAGACACGTGACATCCCTGAAATATGGTAAGTAAGACACGTGACATCCCTGATATACGGTAAGTAGGACACGTGACATCCCTGAAATATGGTAAGTAGGACACGTGACATCCCTGAAATATGGTAAGTAGGACACGTGACATCCCTGATATACGGTAAGTAGGACACGTGACATCCCTGATATACGGTAAGTAGGACATGTGACATCCCTGATATACGGTAAGTAGGACACGTGACATCCCTGAAATATGGTAAGTAAGACACGTGACATCCCTGAAATATGGTAAGTAGGACACGTGACATCCCTGATATACGGTAAGTAAGACACGTGACATCCCTGATATATGGTAAGTAGGACACGTGACATCCCTGATACATGGTAAGTAGGACACGTGACATCCCTGATACATGGTAAGTAAGACACGTGACATCCCTGATATACGGTAACTAAGACACGTGACATCCCTGAAATACGGTAAGTAAGACACGTGACATCCCTGAAATATGGTAAGTAGGACACGTGACATCCCTGATATACGGTAAGTAAGACACGTGACATCCCTGATATACGGTAAGTAAGACACGTGACATCCCTGATATACGGTAACTAAGACACGTGACATCCCTGAAATACGGGTAGTAAGACACGTGACATCCCTGATACATGGTAAGTAAGACACGTGACATCCCTGATATACGGTAACTAAGACACGTGACATCCCTGAAATACGGTAAGTAAGACACGTGACATCCCTGAAATATGGTAAGTAGGACACGTGACATCCCTGATATACGGTAAGTAAGACACGTGACATCCCTGATATACGGTAAGTAAGACACGTGACATCCCTGATATACGGTAACTAAGACACGTGACATCCCTGAAATACGGGTAGTAAGACACGTGACATCCCTGAAATACGGTAAGTAAGACACGTGACATCCCTGAAATACGGTAAGTAGGACACGTGACATCCCTGATATACGGTAAGTAAGACACGTGACATCCCTGATATACGGTAACTAAGACACGTGACATCCCTGATATACGGTAAGTAAGACACGTCACATCCCTGATATACGGTAAGTAGGACACGTGACATCCCTGATATACGGTAAGTAGGACACGTGACATCCCTGATATACGGTAAGTAAGACACGTGACATCCCTGATATACGGTAAGTAGGACACGTGACATCCCTGATATACGGTAAGTAAGACACGTGACATCCCTGATATACGGTAAGTAAGACACGTGACATCCCTGATATACGGTAAGTAGGACACGTGACATCCCTGATATACGGTAAGTAGGACACGTGACATCCCTGAAACTTTGAGAAAAAACAATATTGGAGTTCTCGAGACAGCTATCAATGTTCATGACATGAAGCTAGTAGCATAGCATCTCTCTCCATGTTACCCACACACCTGGTCCCCATCATTACCCATACACCTGGTCCCCATCATTACCCCCACACCTGGTCCCCATCATTACCCATACACCTGGTCCCCATCATTACCCATACACCTGGTCCCCATCATTACCCATACACCTGGTCCCCATCATTACCCATACACCTGGTCCCCATCATTACCCCCACACCTGGTCCCCATCATTACCCATACACCTGGTCCCCATCATTACCCATACACCTGGTCCCCATCATTACCCATACACCTGGTCCCCATCATAATCCATACACCTGGTCCCCATCATTACCCATACACCTGGTCCCCATCATTACCCATACACCTGGTCCCCATCATTACCCACAGCTGGTCCCCATCATTACCCACAGCTGGTCCCCATCATTACCCACACCTGGTCCCCATCATTACCCACACCTGGTCCCCATCATTACCCACACCTGGTCCCCATCATTACCCACACCTGGTCCCCATCATTACCCACAGCTGGTCCCCATCATTACCCACAGCTGGTCCCCATCATTACCCACAGCTGGTCCCCATCATTACCCACACCTGGTCCCCATCATTACCCACACCTGGTCCCCATCATTACCCACACCTGGTCCCCATCATTACCCACACCTGGTCCCCATCATTACCAAGAACCCCGGCGTCGTCGCTGTCCTCCCTTCTCTCCTGTCGTCTGTTTCCACGACAGGCTTTCGTGTCTTGCCAAGACCTCCCAAGTCCAGGATATTCTCTCCTCGACCTCCTCCAAAGACCAGGATATTCTCTCCCTGACCTCCTCCAAAGACCAGGATATTCTTTCCCTGATCTCCTCCAAAGACCAGGATATTCTCTCCTCGACCTCCTCCAAAGACCAGGATATTCTCTCCTCGACCTCCTCCAAAGACCAGGATATTCTCTCCCTGATCTCCTCCAAAGACCAGGATATTCTCTCCTCGACTTCCTCCCAAGTCCAGGATATTCTCTCCCTGATCTCCTCCAAAGATCAGGATATTCTCTCCCTGATCTCCTCCCAAGTCCAGGATATTCTCTCCCTGATCTCCTCCAAAGACCAGGATATTCTCTCCCTGATCTCCTCCCAAGTCCAGGATATTCTCTCCCTGATCTCCTCCAAAGACCAGGATGCCATCTCCTCCCGGGCACGCTGCTTGGTCCCGTTGTGGTGGGATATTCGGTCACGTTCGCTGGAATAATCATCTGACCAAGGCGCAGCGGAGGTTGAGTTCCACATCTATATTTCTAAGTGAAACTTAAGCAAAACAAACAATAAAGAAACAACGAAACGTGACTAAGTGGTGCACATGCACATGCACAAAACACAAAATAATATCTCACAAACACAGGTGGGAAAAACAGCTACTTAAATATGATCCCCAATTAGAGACAACAATCACCAGCTGCCTCTCATTGGGAATCATAAAAATCACCAACATAGAAAATAAACTTAGAACACCACATATAAATAAATAAACTAGATCACCCCCAGTCACGCCCTGACCTACTCCACCATAGAGAAACAATGGCTCTCTATGGTCAGGGCGTGACACCCGGGCACAGATTAAGCCAAGTCCTAGACTTAAACAGGATGTGAATGGAGATTCTCCATGGAAAAGCCTATTAGTTCTAGACCAGGCTTAATCTGTGCCCGGGAAACTGGCCCTTGAAGTTCAGTGTGGAATCAGATAAAAACTTGTCAAATGTATGCTACAGTATGACCTACCTTTTAGATCTTAAATCCTCAGGATGTCAGCCAATGCCTCTTCCCTCATTCCAATTATAATTGAGCTGAATCCTCAATTGACCGGTGTCACTCAGAATGTGCACAGAAAATCATTTTAGAGACACGGAAGTGGACTGATTCTAGAATAATGACTGTGGATGGATAGGAGGAGGGGGGGACGACAAAAGCAGAATGTTGACAGGCTTTCTCGGCAAACATCCATATGACTGCATGCGCACGTGTTAAGACAGCACACACACAAACGTCAGCCACTTTACTAATTCATGCACTTCATTACTAGCTAACTTTGTTTACTAGCTAGTGCTAATTAAAATCTGAAAATATAATTTTGTCTCACTACCCAGATAAGTTAGCTAACATTAGCTCAAATCAAATCAAAGTTTATTTGTCACGTGCGCTGAATACAACAGGTGAAATGCTTAGTTACAAGCTGCACTGTCAGGTTCAGGTATTTCCCTCTTCTATGAGATTAAACAGGTTCTCTAGTCACTCACGAACAGTCAAGGCAAATAAACTTTTTCTAGACTCTCACACTCAGCTGGCATCTGTTTGGCTCACTTGCTAAAGCAGCAAGATATTGAATTACAGTTGAGGTCGGAAGTTTACATACACCTTAGTCAAATACATTTAAACTCAGTTTTCACAATTCCTGACATTTAATCCAAGTAACAATTCCCTGTCTTAGATCAGTTATGATCTCCACTTTATTTTAAGAATGTGAAATGTCAGAATAAGATTGAGCTACTCGTATTTGCTTACGTTAACTAGCTTACGTTAGCTAACATCAGTCAAAGATAGAACGAACAAACAAACAGGTTTACTCTGCTGAAGGTAGTCACCAGTCTAGTAATTGATTGACAGTGTGTATACCAAAACAAAGACAGCGATATGATTTAGCTGATGAATTTAGCTAATGGTTTTGAAGGGGTAAAAAAATCTATGATTTTGCGACACTTCTCAGTTGTCGTCGAAATGGATCCCCCATCAGTTCAGCCTGAAAATCACTCTGATAATCTTTGGTCACTGTAAGGCTCATCATTCTTGATAGCCGCAAGTCACTGGCAGCATCTGGGAAGAACGGTGAACGATAACTCATTTTCCAATTAGCACAGCCAGGCACAGAAAACCACACAGGCATAATGATAAACGTTAGTGAAAAACAAACATTGTCGAAAACATATCTTGCCTACAGAAGAGCTGAGATTCCTGTGTGTTGTTCGTTAAAAGTACACAATGCCATCGTTCAAGTTTGTGGGCACGCCCCATCTACCTTAGCGGTCAGTATCTGCATTCGCTATAATTGCCGGACTTTGTGGTTCACTATGAGCCACTATGAGCAAACGAATACACAGGAAGTACACCGGAAGTTAAACCTTCCTGATTCTACCAGTGCAATGAAAATGTGCTAGTTGTAGCTTGTGGTTTGGCTAATTGTGATGTTGATGATAAAACGTAATGTTGTTAGTATGTTAATGACTATACGCCGTGGCAGAGCCAGGGTGAAATGCCCCTTTAAGTGCCTTAGCTATCTGACTAATGTCTATAAATGGACTTTAAACTTTAAACCCTCACCCTAACAACTTCTAAAAGGACGGCTAATGTTACCAGTAACAGCTAGTAATTAGGCACCGTGTCCCATCTGTAGTCCTCCTCATCAATTATTACTCAGTCCCAGGCACTGACCGGTTTGCCTTCTCTTACTAAACATTTATCAACCTTTTAATTACTAATGACTTTAAGTGCCTTAATCGCTATGTAAATTAGAGAGATACGTCCGATATCATTTAACTTTATAAAGCCAAGTGCTTATCTTAAAGATGAGGTATCCTATAGATAGTTCGTCTGAGGTGAAAGGTTAGGGTTGAAAAATGCTGGTAACTTTCCCAAAAAATGCCCACGGTTTCCAGAAATATCGGTTGGAGGATTCCCAGATTTCCTACTTATCTCAAGCATATTAATCTCACAACAATGTATAGAATAAAGCTGGTTCCAGTAGATATGGAGGGTCTGCGGTCTGGTTGAACGCTTTAGTTAGGCCAGAGGCCCAGTCTGACATTCACTGTAATACTGTTTATGGCAAAGGCATGGCAGCACAAAAAACTAGAAATAAAATACTGAAAGAACAATGTTCACTTTGAATCCTTCAATGTTCTTAGTCTTCTGTGATTAATTAGGAACAACAGCTCACTGAAACGAGCATCCGGAGACTCCTAATGAACCCACTCCTCTCCTGCTGGGTCTCGACCAGAATGTGTGTTTCCTTTCCAAAGAGCAACAACAAACATCACACAGTCAGCAACACAAAAAAAATGGATTGTCCAAAATGAGCATCCCCAGGCGCATGGGTCTTGACCCAGAATTAGTTCCCCTTTCCACATGCAACAACAACCATCACCTAGCAACACCAACACCAACACCGTGCTGTCTATCCAAAACCCCAGATCATGCTATTGTCATATCTCTCAGTGACAATGCATGGAACTGGATAACACTCTGACTGTTCGTTAACAACAATGCCACATTGAGCACATCAAACCGCCAAATGGCAGCAGTGGGATTTCAACGTGGGCTCTCCTCTCCTATCCCGTCCTCTGTCTGCCGTTCTGTTCTGAAGTGGCTTGACTGGGCTAAGCAGAGAGAGTAGAGGGAGTTAGCTATTCCTGTGTCCCAAGTGGAACCCTACTCTCCCTATATAGTCCATTACTTTTGATCAGGACCCATATAGGGAATAGGGTGCTATTTGGGATGCAGACTATGTCTCGAGGTGTACCTGCCTGTTTAGCATTTCATACACAGTACCATGAGAGAAGCTCCTGCCACCTCCCATCTTCCACAGTCCTACTATAGTCTCGCTCCACTCCGCTCAGCCCCAGGGACCATAATTACCCCGCTTCCTGCATAAACATGTGTGTGATGGTGTGAGCTATGGGCACATGTCTCTGTCTGTGTGTGTCCTGACAAAGCAGACACATTTCACACTTCACATGCTAGCTAGCGTGCTCATCAGCTTGCCCTTCTTCAGCCTCATTTCAATAGCATTGCTGGCTGCTTTATTTAAATCTCACTACCGAGTTCAATGTGTTGATGCACTGTGCAGTAGAGTTGTCTGGGTTCAATGTGTTGAGGCAATGTGCTGTAGAGTTGTCTGGGTTCAATGTGTTGAGGCAATGTGCTGTAGAGTTGTCTGGGTTCAATGTGTTGAGGCACTGTGCAGTAGAGTTGTCTGGGTTCAATGTGTTGAGGCAATGTGCAGTAGAGTTGTCTGGGTTCAATGTGTTGAGGCAATGTGCTGTAGAGTTGTCTGGGTTCAATGTGTTGAGGCAATGTGCAGTAGAGTTGTCTGGGTTCAATGTGTTGAGGCAATGTGCTGTAGAGTTGTCTGGGTTCAATGTGTTGAGGCAATGTGCTGTAGAGTTGTCTGGGTTCAATGTGTTGAGGCAATGTGCTGTAGAGTTGTCTGGGTTCAATGTGTTGAGGCACTGTGCAGTAGAGTTGTCTGGGTTCAATGTGTTGAGGCACTGTGCAGTAGAGTTGTCTGGGTTCAATGTGTTGAGGCAATGTGCAGTAGAGTTGTCTGGGTTCAATGTGTTGAGGCACTGTGCAGTAGAGTTGTCTGGGTTCAATGTGTTGAGGCAATGTGCAGTAGAGTTGTCTGGGTTCAATGTGTTGAGGCAATGTGCAGTAGAGTTGTCTGGGTTCAATGTGTTGATGCACTGTGCAGTAGAGTTGTCTGGGTTCAATGTGTTGAGGCAATGTGCTGTAGAGTTGTCTGGGTTCAATGTGTTGAGGCACTGTGCTGTAGAGTTGTCTGGGTTCAATGTGTTGATGCACTGTGCAGTAGAGTTGTCTGGGTTCAATGTGTTGATGCACTGTGCTGTAGAGTTGTCTGGGTTCAATGTGTTGAGGCAATGTGCAGTAGAGTTGTCTGGGTTCAATGTGTTGAGGCAATGTGCAGTAGAGTTGTCTGGGTTCAATGTGTTGATGCACTGTGCAGTAGAGTTGTCTGGGTTCAATGTGTTGATGCACTGTGCAGTAGAGTTGTCTGGGTTCAATGTGTTGAGGCAATGTGCAGTAGAGTTGTCTGGGTTCAATGTGATGAGGCACTGTGCTGTAGAGTTGTCTGGGTTCAATGTGTTGATGCACTGTGTAGTAGAGTTGTCTGGGTTCAATGTGTTGATGCACTGTGCAGTAGAGTTGTCTGGGTTCAATGTGTTGAGGCACTGTGCAGTAGAGTTGTCTGGGTTCAATGTGTTGATGCACTGTGCAGTAGAGTTGTCTGGGTTCAATGTGTTGATGCAATGTGCAGTAGAGTTGTCTGGGTTCAATGTGTTGATTGGAGAAAAAGACTATCCCTCTCCAGTGCTTGGAAAAGTCATTCTGAAGGACATTTCAAAATATATATACTGTACAAAAATATAAACACAAAATGTAAATTGTTGATCCCATGTTTCATGAGCTGAAATAAAACATCACAGAAACGTTCCAAATGGCACACCTTTCCCTATATTTCCCATGGGCTTAAGTAGTGCACTATTTCAGAGATATGCGCCATTTTGGAATGCATCCCAACTCTCTTTTCCACAGAACCATGGCAACTGGTCTTATTGAAGAGAGAAATACATTCTGAATTCATCTAGCATCCTGAGACTGTGTTGTTTCCATGGGGTTGGCTAGTCCTCCAACTGTCTCTCACTCTACCATTCATTTTCTCAGGCCCTTTCAATTACATTTTTTTTTTCAATTTTCTGTAGCAGCATTTTGATATGGGGATTGTTGTTCAGCCAAACTCTTGAAAAGAGAGAACAGCTAATCCTCTTGTGAATATTCCTCTGAAAGGAAATGCTCAAGATGATTTATCCTGGCCCATTTCCAAGAGTAGAAGATGTTTTGCTATTTTAGAAACGCGAGTTGATAAAACGGCATCTTACGAAACTGATTTATCTCCCCAATCGATCTGACTTGACAATCAGCACATGTTGGAGAACTCACAGACACACACAGACACAACATCTAAGCGCTAATGCATTCTGTAACGTGAGAGCTGAGTGAGACGATATAAATCCCCCCGGTGATGATGGTTTGACATTCCAAAGAAAAGCCATGTACTGTGCAAGGCGCGCAAAATGACATTCACGGCACTGCTCTTTTACACCGCTTTGAAAGAGACATCACGTATTAGGCTGTATTAGAACCGTAGAGATGCTGATGGGAGATATGTTTGCACCGAGGGGAACGATCCACCGAGGCAGCTAGCGTGGCAGCTTTAGCTCGAGGCAGTAGTACGGTGTAATTGATCCCATCTGCCGGAATGAGAGCTATTCCGGGTGGGTTAATCACGTGTCCTCTGGGAAGCGCTTTAGTTTAGGGACGCATGCAGCGAGTCAGAGTACTATTGCCAGTAGGCTAGTTAGTAGTCCTAGTTAGTGTACTTGGAACATATATCCACGGTAAAGGCTAATCAACCGATAGGCTACAAAAAAAGTAGAACAATGTACGTGTTTTAAATTTTGGAAATGGGATAATGAGAGAGACGTAAGAGCGCGCGCTCTCTGGCATCTACTGCTCGTGAAAACTTCGGAGATCAGCACCAGCTTGAGAGGCTGCAAAGTGTTCTGTATCCGTTACTGTTCCCACCACAACAAGTCAAGTCATCCGACCGCGGGCTGTCACTGTCTGCAAGAGTTCGAGGTAGGCTGGGTTACTATTTTTATTTACAGTCCTTATCCCTATTATGTTGAATAGCCTATGTGCTTTAACCGTTTATAATGTTTTAGAGGGCGCGTGGAGATGGAGGAAATACGCACACGTAAATGCGTCATGGATCCAAAATTATCATGTCCGGAAACCGATAAATAATTATAGCAATTAAAATCATGCTGTGTTTAAACAATGTGTGAACCAAATATATCAGCCTATGTGGGTGAATGTGTTATTGCGCGGACTCTAACCTACCCATAGAGCATGTGTGTCAGACAAACATAATAAACATGTGACCACTCCAGTATAAACGTCACACTATGGAGCCAAAGGTGCCTTCAAATCTCCAACATAGTAGGTTAACATTAAATCATTAAATAATATTAATAGTGAAGAAGTTACTACAGAACAATATTCAACCCTACTGAATAGTAGTAGTCGTAGGTCCTCCATATGTCCATTGTATCAATTATGGATTAGTCTACTATGGCTAGCCTCTATTTTATAATAGACAAAGGATTTGATATTCTATACCAATTTGGTGAGACTGGCTGTGTGGTATGCAACATCACATACATTCATTGTAACCTCTGTGGACGCTAGGTAGGACAAGGGGATTTGAACCCCTGCTTTGTGTCTGGTGTTCCAAACGTCTTGGTTGGTTCTCTGGACTGGTGCTGGTTGCTGGACTGGTGCTGGTTGTTGGACTGGTGCTGGTTCTCTGGACTGGTGCTGGTTCTCTGGACTGGTGCTGGTTCTCTGGACTGGTGCTGGTTGCTGGACTGGTGCTGGTTGCTGGACTGGTGCTGGTTGCTGGACTGGTGCTGGTTGCTGGACTGGTGCTGGTTGTTGGACTGGTGCTGGTTGCTGGACTGGAGCTGGTTGTTGGACTGGTGCTTGTTCTCTGGACTGGAGCTGGTTGCTGGACTGGTGCTGGTTCTCTGGACTGGTGCTGGTTGCTGGACTGGTGCTGGTTCTCTGGACTGGTGCTGGTTGTTGGACTGGTGCCGGTTGTTGGACTGGTGCCGGTTGCTGGACTGGTGCCGGTTGCTGGACTGGTGCCGGTTGCTGGACTGGAGCTGGTTGCTGGACTGGAGCTGGTTGCTGGACTGGTGCTGGTTGTTGGACTGGTGCTGGTTGCTGGACTGGTGCTGGTTGCTGGACTGGTGCTGGTTGTTGGACTGGTGCTGGTTGTTGGACTGGTGCTGGTTGCTGGACTGGAGCTGGTTGCTGGACTGGAGCTGGTTGCTGGACTGGAGCTGGTTGTTGGACTGGTGCTGGTTGCTGGACTGGTGCTTGTTCTCTGGACTGGTGCTGGTTGTTGGACTGGTGCTGGTTGCTGGACTGGTGCTGGTTGCTGGACTGGAGCTGGTTGCTGGACTGGTGCTGGTTGCTGGACTGGTGCTGGTTGCTGGACTGGTGCTGGTTGCTGGACTGGTGCTGGTTCTCTGGACTGGTGCTGGTTGTTGGACTGGTGCTGGTTGCTGGACTGGAGCTGGTTGCTGGACTGGAGCTGGTTGCTGGACTGGTGCTGGTTGTTGGACTGGTGCTGGTTGCTGGACTGGTGCTTGTTCTCTGTACTGGTGCTGGTTGCTGGACTGGTGCTGGTTCTCTGGACTGGTGCTGGTTGTTGGACTGGTGCTGGTTCTCTGGACTGGTGCTGGTTGTTGGACTGGTGCTGGTTGTGGGACTGGTGCTGTTTGCTGGACTGGTGCTGGTTGTTGGACTGGTGCTGGTTGTTGAACTGGTGCTGGTTGTTGGACTGGTGCTGGTTGTTGGACTGGTGCTGGTTGTTGGACTGGTGCTGGTTGCTGGACTGGTGCTGGTTGTTGAACTGGTGCTGGTTGTTGAACTGGTGCTGGTTGCTGGACTGGTGCTGGTTGCTGGACTGGTGCTGGTTGCTGGACTGGTGCTGGTTCTCTGGACTGGTGCTGGTTGCTGGACTGGTGCTGGTTGCTGGACTGGTGCTAGTTCTCTGGACTGGTGCTGGTTGTTGGACTGGTGCTGGACTGGTTCTGCTCTAAGGATGACCTCTGTACTAACCTGTTCTGTCTGGCACTACAAGTCATCTCATATAACAGTTTGTGACTCTCAACTCTCATCTCCCAGTGGAGGTCCATCTTTTTAGGCTGGATCCCAAATAGCACCCTATTCCCTATGGGCCCTGGTCAAAAGTAGTGCACTACATAGGGAATAGGAACTCTAACTGTTGCCGACTTGCCGTCCTCCACTAGTGATGTCTTCATGTGGCATCAGTGGTTAATGAGACCCCTCTCTCTGGGAGTACACTATGGAGCTGCTAGACAGTAGACATTGCTGTTAGCTAGGCGAATACATCTGACACAGTCATTTATCAATTACCTACAAGGAGAGCTGTCATCTCTGTATCTCTGGCTGGAGTATAATTATTAACCCAATAATCTATTCCTAGGCTGTTATGGGGATATAGTGTCATTTAGGACAGAACCATAGAGCCATTTCAAAATGTCCAGTGTGTCAACCAATAAGGTGTAGTGTGCTCCTTTTTGAAGACTTGTGTTGCGTCTATGTTTACGGTGGTGTTAGTCATCATTTATAAGAGCAGGATAGACACACATCGTATTTGGTTACAGATTATACACGCTTTAGAAAAGTTTCAACGTGTCATGTTTCCAACCCTGCCCAGACTAGCGCCCGGTCAACAAACAGTTGTCTTCAGAGCCGTTTGTCATATCCTTTATTTGCCCAGGGAGATCCGAGTGACTTCAGTTTCAATGACAGGTGCTGCTCAGAGATGACTGTCTGTCTTTACGTCTCCAACGGCACCCTATTCCTTATGTAGTGCACTACATTTGACCAGGGCCCACATCGGGTACTTGTCAAAAAATAGTGCACTACATAGGGAATACGGTGCCAATTTAGAACGCACCCTTTGTCTACAAACTATAGGAAACCCATCGTAAGGAAGTAGCTGTCTGTGTCTCAGCAGATGATGAAAGCTAGCTGTCAAGTCAGAATGTGGCATTTAGAAGGCAGGGCGGCGGGCCACCCTTATCTGTACAGAAGAAGGCAAGGAGCCTCAGTCTGCAAACAACGTGTGGTCTAGCATGTTGTTTCAGCTTTGCATGTCAGTGTGTTGATGCTGGATAACTTAAGAAGCTTCCTGTCAGGAATTACGTTTTTAAATACACCAATAAGTATGTATCTAGCCTGAGTGCCAGTCTGTTTGTGCTATCATGCCAACTCCTTGTCATGCCAAATATTTCTGAGACCAGGCTAGGATGTATCGTGATGTGCTTCAAATGTTCTGTTCATTATTCATATTAAATTGTACGTGGACTTTTAAGCCTCTCCAAGCTATGCTCTGTATATCTGTCGCATATGTTGTAACCTACAGTATACAGTGCCTTGCAAAAGTATTCACCCCCTTGGTGTTTTTCCTATTTTGCTGCATTACCACCTGTAATTTTAAATTGATTATTATTTGGATTTCATGTAATTGACAAACACAAAATATTCCAAATTGGTGAAGTGAAATTTAAAAAATAACTTGTTTAAAAAATATTTAAAAAAAAAAAAAAACAGCTGAAAAGTGGTGCGTGCATATGTATTCACCCCCTTTGCTATGAAGCCCCTAAATAATATCTGGTGCAACCAATTACCTTCAGAAGTCACATAATTAGTTAAATAAAGTCCACATCTGTCACATGATCTCAGTATATATACACCTGTTCTGAAAGGCCCCAGAGTCTGCAACACCACTAAGCAAGGGGCACAACCAAGCAAGTGGCGCCATGAAGACCAAGGAGTTCTCCAAACAGGTCAGGGACAAAGTTGTGGAGAAGTACAGATCAGGGTTGGGTTATAAAAAATATCTGAAACTTTGAACATCCCACGGAGCACCATTAAATCCATTATAAAAAAATGGAAAGAATATGGCACCACAACAAACCTGCCAAAACTCACGGACCAGACAAGGAGGGCATTAATCAGAGAGGCAACAAAGAAACCAAAGATAAACCTGAAGGAGCTGCAAAGCTCCACAGCGGAGATTGGAGTATCTGTCAATAGGACCACTTTAAGCCGTACACACCACAGAGCTGGGCTTTACGGAGAGTGGCCAGAAAAAGCCATTGCTTAAAGAAAAAATTAAGCAAACATGTTTGGTGTTCGCCAAAAGGCATGTGGGAGAGGACGGTACCCTCCAGGACGGTGTGGTATCCTCCGGGACGGTACCCTTCAGGACGGTGTGGTGTCCTCCAGGACGGTGTGGTGTCCTCCAGAATGGTGTCCTCCAGGACGGTATCCTCTAGGACGGTGTGGTGTCCTCCAGGACGGTACCCTCTAGGACGGTGTGGTGTCCTCCAGGACGGTGTGATGTCCTCCAGAATGGTGTCAACCAGGACGGTACCTTCTAGGACGGTATGGTGTCCTCCAGGATGGTGTCCAATCTCTCTCTCTCCATTCTCTCCTCATGGTGTCCTCTAATATACTTTTAAATGAGAAAAACACACTTGTGTTTGATACTGAGAGAGCAGATTCATGCCATTCCTACGGGTGACCTCACCTGCTGTGTCAACTGTATTTCCAGACCACTGTGTTTGTGTGGTTACTACCGTGTACTATTCTCCTCTCAGGGTTATTATAAGTGGAACAGGTACTGGGGATGGAATAGCTGCAGGGAAGGACACACCTGTGGTGAGTGCTAGGTAGGTGACGTGTCTGTACATCACATCTACAACAACCAACAATGCCAAGAATGTGAGGAAATCATTATGTGTCTCAAATGCCACCCTATTCCCTATATACTGTAGTGCACTATAAATAGCACCCTACTCCCTATATACTGTAGTGCACTACATTTGACCAAAGTCCAATAGGGGATAGGGTGCATTTTGGGAAGCAGCCCATGCAGGTTGGAAGCCATTATAATGTCGTTCGCTGTTCATCAGGGGTCTAATATTCAATTAGCGGGTTCTCGTCTCAAGCTGTGCTCAACGTGTTGCTGAGTGCGAATTCAGAATACCTACACAGGCTGATTGATGAGCAGAGGAGCATACCCCAGTTTCCGTTATGCCATTCAAGTGGAACAGAAAGAGAGAGAGAGATACACATATATAGAGAGAGATATGGAGAGAGAGATACACATACAGTATATATATATATATATATATATATATATATATATATATATATTATAGAGAGAGATACACATATATATTTAGAGAGAGATATAGAGAGATATGGAGAGAGAGATATACACACACACACACATATATATATATATATATATATATAGAGAGAGAGAGAGAGAGAGAGGAAGAGAGAGGAAGAGGATTCCCAGCACTGTGAAGTTTTTTTCTTAATCTGTGGTATCAACAAAATAATAATGTATTATGATTCCTGGTGATAGTGGGTCATTGACCTCCGAACCCCCACACAGAGGTGTCATTCCCATAGTGGGTCAGAGACCTCCCAACCCCCACACAGAGGCATCATGCCTATAGTGGGTCAGAGACCTCCCAACACCCACACAGAGGCATCATGCCTATAGTGGGTCAGAGACCTCCCAACACCCACACAGAGGCATCATGCCTATAGTGGGTCAGAGACCTCCCAACCCCCACACAGAGGCGTCATGCCTATAGTGGGTCAGAGTGAGTTATAGTGGGTCAGAGACCTCCCAACCCCCACACAGAGGCATCATGCCTATAGTGGGTCAGAGTGGGTTATAGTGGGTCAGAGACCTCCCAACCCCCACACAGAGGCATCATGCCTATAGTGGGTCAGAGACCTCCCAACCCCCACATAGAGGCGTCATGCCTATAGTGGGTCAGAGTGGGTTATAGTGGGTCAGAGACCTCCCAACCCCCACACAGAGGCATCATGCCTATAGTGGGTCAGAGACCTCCCAACCCCCACACAGAGGCGTCATGCCTATAGTGGGTCAGAGTGGGTTATAGTGGGTCAGAGACCTCCCAACCCCCACACAGAGGCATCATGCCTATAGTGGGTCAGAGACCTCCCAACCCCCACACAGAGGCGTCATGCCTATAGTGGGTCAGAGTGGGTTATAGTGGGTCAGAGACCTCCCAACCCCCACACAGAGGCATCATGCCTATAGTGGGTCAGAGACCTCCCAACCCCCACACAGAGGCATCATGCCTATAGTGGGTCAGAGTGGGTTATAGTGGCTCAGAGACCTCCCAACCCCCACATAGAGGTGTCATGCCTATAGTGGGTCAGAGTGGGTTATAGTGGGTCAGAGACCTCCCAACCCCCACACAGAGGCGTCATGCCTATAGTGGGTCAGAGACCTCCCAACCCCCACACAGAGGTGTCATGCCTATAGTGGGTCAGAGACCTCCCAACCCCCACACTGAGAAGTCATGCCTATAGTGGTTCAGAGTGGGTTATAGTGGGTCAGAGACCTCCCAACCCCCACACTGAGAAGTCATGCCCCCTCAGAAATAATAAGATTGCCTTTTTTTTCTTTTTTTTTCTTCTCTGAAATACTACAAGCAACTTAACAATTTCATAAAGTTGGTTTTAGCTAGCCCAGATAGGTTCCCAATCCCACAACATCATAACCAGCTGCCAAGAAGCCATTTCAGGCTATCAATCAAGTTAAGAGTAGCTAGCTTGTCTAACTATTGTCGTGTAAATTCTACACAGGGACACTCAAAGTCAATCTTAAATGAATCGTTCTTTATTATCAGTGTACTGGAGAGGTTCCAACCAACTCAATGCATCCAGAACACATGTCGATCAGGAGCTCTAACGGGGCAGTCCCGTTAGATCTCTCATATACTGGTTACATACGCATAGTTCATAGGGTTGGTTCTGGCATGTGCCTGGCATCGTCTCTTAACTCACAGAACATATTCTGGGGGCGCTCTGCCAGATGGTCCTAAGGAGGGGGTCATGTCCGTCCCCCCCCCCCTCAGATTTTTGTTGTGCATGACTCCCTCGACCCCCCAACACACACTCTTATAATCAATAGCACGACCCCTTGACTAAGAGGCAAATGATCTCCCAGCCATGTCATGCCCTCGCAGGCAGAAAATATTTGCATTGCACTGTTCATTAGCATAACGAGTCAATTCAGTAGTAGGCTACAGGGCCGTGATTATAATATATTTTGGGGGGGACATGTTAACTCCATGGCTACGGCTAACCTCCTGGGACGATGAGAAGAATAAGGCTCCTCTATCCATGGTCGGGAGGCTATGTCAGCGGAACTGAGCTGTCACGCCGATTAATACCTAGCATAGTATTGTAGAGACAGACAGCAGTCACATCATCTTAGTAGACAGGAGGTCTGGACAGCCCCCCAGTAAGTAAGGTCCCTTGCCTGACCCCACATAACTGTCGTCACAGGGTGAAGGGACAAGGTCAGGCCAGGTCACGAACAGACTTGTAATTTCCTGAGGAATTCCATCCCCCATCCCCACAGTTCCCTAGTCCCTGGAGGGGAATTTGTGTGGCAGAAAATCACACACGGCTATGAATGACTCACGTCACACGGGTGACTAAAACGTATAAGGTTTATGACAGTTGTAATGTCCAAATCAAGAGATTTACGATGACTATATGGATGTTGTAAAATAAAATCGATACACTCCTGACTTTTTAGGCATGATTTTGCCCTACAGTATATCACTGGGTATCAAAGATAATCCAGATTCATTGTAACTATTTCATGAAAAGCAAAGCACCAGATTGAATTCATAACAAAAGGTCAACAGTGGCATTCAGATCTGATAAACAATGTACAGTTCTAATACCTCCACGGGGTGGGCTGTAACAATGCACCATGGTATTATCCAGAGTGTTCTGTATGTGGAACACCTAGAATACCTTAACAAACAGTAACCTGGCCTTAGTTCCCGACCTCACTAATGCTCTAGTGGCTGAATGGAAGCAAGCTGAGTTCCTGACCTCACTAATGCTCTAGTGGCTGAATGGAAGCAAGCTGAGTTCCTGACCTCACTAATGCTCTAGTGGCTGAATGGAAGCAAGCTGAGTTCCTGACCTCACTAATGCTCTAGTGGCTGAATGGAAGCAAGCTGAGTTCCTGACCTCACTAATGCTCTAGTGGCTGAATGGAAGCAAGCTGAGTTCCTGACCTCACTAATGCTCTAGTGCCTGAATGGAAGCAAGCTGAGTTCCTGACCTCACTAATGCTCTAGTGGCTGAATGGAAGCAAGCTGAGTTCCTGACCTCACTAATGCTCTAGTGCCTGAATGGAAGCAAGCTGAGTTCCCGACCTCACTAATGCTCTAGTGGCTGACTAGAAGCAAGTCCCCCGCAGTAATGTTCCAACATCTAGTGGAAAGCCTTCCCAGTGTAGTGGATGCTGTTATAGCAGCAAAGGGGGGGACCAACTCCATATTAATGCCCATGATTTTGGAATGAGATGTTCGATGAGCATACTTCTGGTCATGTAGTGTAATGCGATTGTCACGATTTATATATGTATTGCGTTTCGATACTGTGATTTTAGTGCGATTCGATGATTCAAACATATCGATCACCATATATCTGCTGCAGAGAGCCAGGAGAAAAATACTTCTGATCAGTTGTGGAAATAAAGTGCTGAAAAACATGTTGGCTCCCTAATTTAAAAAGAAGATGGAAGCAAACTATGAAGAGGAAAATACTGGAGTTTTGGTGCAGGTACAGCCAACTAGCGCAAAGAAATGAATGTTCATTATTGTCAAAACGATACGATATACCGTTTGATTATATATTCTGATATGTAACTGAATGGATTGTTTCCCACATCACTAGTTACAGTTTTCTAACTTGGTGTCTTGTTTGGGGAGACCAGTGTGTCCCCAGTGCTCACATGAGTAGGCTTTAAAGCTTCTCCTCAGTGTTTGATCATCCCCAGCTTATAGCTTCTTCTCATTTTGAGCAGCACTGGTACAAATCCAGTCATTGTAAGGGGCTTGTTAAGAGTCAAATAACTACTTTGTCTGTCTCTCTGTCTCTGTCTCTCTGTCTCTCTCTGTATCTCTCTCTCTCTCTCTGTCTCTGTCTCCCTCTCTCTCTGTATCTCTCTCTCTCTCTGTCTCTCTGTCTCTCTCTCTCTCTCTCTCTGTATCTCTCTCTCTGTATCTCTCTCTCTGTCTCTCTCTGTCTCTCTCTCTCTCTGTATCTCTCTCTCTGTCTCTCTCTGTCTCTCTCTGTCTCTCTCTCTCTGTCTCTCTCTCTCTGTCTCTCTCTGTCTCTCTCTGTCTCTCTCTCTCTGTCTCTCTCTCTCTGTATCTCTCTCTCTCTCTCTGTATCTCTCTCTCTCTCTCTGTCTCTCTCTCTCTGTCTCTGTCTCTGGCTCTGTCTCTGTCTCTCTCTCTCTCTGTCTCTCTCTCTGTCTCTCTCTCTGTATCTCTCTCTGTATCTCTCTCTCTGTCTCTCTCTCTCTCTCTCTCTCTGTATCTCTCTCTGTCTCTCTCTGTCTCCCTCTCTCTCTGTATCTCTCTCTCTGTATCTCTCTCTCTGTCTCTCTCTCTGTCTCTCTCTCTGTCTCTCTCTCTGTCTCTCTCTGTCTCTCTCTGTATCCCTCTCTCTCTGTCTCTCTCTGTCTCCCTCTCTCTCTGTATCTCTCTCTCTGTCTCTCTCTATTCTATGCACCATATGTATATTCAACGGTTCTCTTGCCGCTACCCCAACCCCCCCCCCCCCCCCCCTCCCCCCGCCTAAGCATATTAAATGCATATCTCCCAGAACAGAAAATGACTGATTTATGTTTTGTATGTAAATTGAAAAGTAACTCCAGCACATTGGTGATCTTGATGCTCAACTAGCTCAACTTATTTATATTACAGGCTATTAGATGACTGTCATTCATATTCCATTCACCCGGTTCAATGTAACATCAATATGTTTAGGCTACTACATGATACTCAAATTTTCTATACACCCATCATGAGGGTTGATACAACCTAGCCTATGACTGAAAGTTTACAACGTAGGTGCACACAGGTTGAGAGAAACATTTGAGATGACAGACAGTGGACAGACAGTGACACATTCAATACCGCCTTGCACACTCTTGCCTGCATCTAGCTTATTTAGGGTTCAATCATTAGTACAACAGTTGCAAACAAGAGTTTCTATTGGACAAATTCAGGTATTTTTATCTCCAATTCGTTTGCTTCGGTTTAAGAAATGTTTTTCGACAGAATCGGCAGAATGAATACACCCCTGATCACGCATAAACACAGTTCACTTTCATAGCAGCCACGTTGTAGTCCTCCTCTCACCTTTTCCCTTCATTTGTGGACGTCAATGCACAACACATCAGCTGTATGTAGGGTTGCACATTTTGGGGAATATTCAGAGGTGGAAACTTTCCGTGGGAATTAATGGGAATTAACAGGAATATATGCAAAATAATATTAATACCATTTAAATGTAGATGTTTTTTTGCATTGGATATATTTACCATATATGGAGACAGAAGCATAAACCTTTTAAATCCTTCCAATAAAAATAAAGCAACTATTTAGTTACAAACTGAAATTCAATTAAATGAGTTGACTCTTCACATGGGATGATTTCACTGAACAACAAAAGAAAGGGAATATTGAATGATCCCCAATGATCCATCGCATCTCCCAAAAATATTTTCAACATGCGTCTGTAAAATGATAGAAGAGTGCACTGCACATGTGATGAAAGAATGCACTGTGCATGCAGAGGGCTGAAATTCCATTGAATTGGGGATAGTTTAACCAAAATATACCACAAGACTTAGAATTGCCTTATGTGTATCCCACAAAAAAGGTTCGCTGTTATAAGCTAACTTTTTTTAAATGAATTTAAGCAAAATTTCCAAAATTCCTGGGCTTAACCTCCCATGGAAAATTCCAGAAATTTACCAGAAAGTTTCCCACCCTTTACAATCTGTATGTGACCAGGTGAAAAAACTTTCCAAGCCAAACCATGTCATAACCGCTACACACAGCCTACATCATTGTCTCCATATTAGCTAAAGTAACGTCCTAGTCAACATAGCTAATATAACTAATGTGTTAGTAAACCTGCTACAAGCATGCAGTAACATTACAGTGTTTAGTCAGTAAGCAGTTACACCGGTGGTCCCAGGTGGCAATAAATTAATAAAACCAAAAGCTTACCTTGACTTGGAAGAGTTCCAGTGTTGTGTTGGATAGTCATAGCCAGCTAGCTAACATAGCATCCCTCTGTTTGAGCCAGGTGTTTGAGTAACTAAACTAGCGGTAGCTTATGCTTTCAGTGCCAGATTCATTCATTCTCATTTCATGCTGCAAGAGCTCTGATAAGGTTGGAGGATGTCCTCCGAAAGTTGTCATAATTACTGGTTAAAGTCTATGGAAGGGGGTGAGAACCAAGAGCCTCCTAGATTTTGTATTGAAGTCAATGTACCAAGAGGAGGACAGAAGCTAGCTGTCCTCCGGCTACACCATGGTGCTACCCGACAGAGTTGTTGAGTTGTTGAGGCTACTGTAGACCTGCATTGAAAAACAGTGTGTTTTAATCAATTATTTGGTGATGTGAAAATATTTTGTATAGTTTCATCTAAAAATTATAACTTTTTCAATGTTTTACCATTTAAAAAAAATGAAATTCACTGAGGAGGATGATCCTCCCCTTCCTCCTCTGAGGAGCCTCCACTGTGCTCAACAGATTTAATGGATAGTATGCCTGATATACAGTGCATTTGGAAAGTATTCAGACCCCTTCCCTTTCTCCACATTTTGTTACGTTACAGCCTTATTCTAAAATTGATGAAAACATAATCATATTTTATCCATCTACACACAATAGCCCATAATGACATCACAATACCCCATAATGACAAAGCAAAAACAGTTTTGTATACATTTTTGCAAAAAAAAAAAAAAAAAACAGAAATACCTCATTTACATAAGTATTCAGACCCTTTACTATGAGACTCAAAATTGAGCTCAGGTGTATCAGGTTTCCATTGGTCATCCTTGAGATGTTTCTACAACTTGATTGGAGTCCACCTGTGGTAAATTTAATTGATTGGATGTGATTTGTAAAGGCACACACCTGTCTATATAAGGTCCCACAGTTGACAGTGCATGTCAGAGCAAAAACTGAGGTCGATGAAATTGTCCGTAGAGCTCCGAGACAGGATTGTGTCGAGGCGCAGATCTGGGGAAGGGTACCAAAACATTTCTGGAGGCTTGAAGGTCCCCAAGAACTCAGTGACCTCCATCATTCTTAAATGGAAGAAGTTTGGAACCACCAACATGCCAAACTGAGCAATCGGGTGAGAAGGGACTTGGTCAGGGAGGTGATGGTCGCTCAGACAGAGCTCCAGAGTTCCTCTGTGGAGATGGGAGAACCTTCCAGAAGGATAACCATCTCTGCAGGACTCCACCAATCAGGCCTTTATGGTAGAGTGGCCAGATGGAAGCCACTCCTCAGTAAAAGGCACACGACAGCCTGCTTGGAGTTTTCCAAAAGGCACCTGAAGGACTCTCAGAAAAAATATTATCTTCTCTGATGAAACCAAGATTGAACTATTTGGCCTGAATGCCAAACGTTTTCGTCGTAGGAAACTTGGCACCACCCCTACGGTTAAGCAAGGTTGTGGGAGCCTCATGCTGTGAGGATGTTTTTCAGTGGCAGGGACTGGCAGACTAGTCAGTATCGAGGGAAAGATGAACAGAGCAAAGGACAGAGAGATCTTTGATGAAAACCTGCTCCAGAGCACTCAGGACCTCAGACTGGGTCTTAGGTTCTCCTTCCAACAGGACAATGACCCTAAGCACACAACTCAAACAACAATGCTATAGCTAGCAATGCTTCGGGACAAGTCTCTGAATGTCCTTGAGTGGCCCAGCCAGAACCTGGACTTGAACCCGATTGAACATCTCTGGAGACCTGA
The DNA here is from genome assembly GCF_016432855.1 of Salvelinus namaycush. Classification (NCBI taxonomy): domain Eukaryota; kingdom Metazoa; phylum Chordata; class Actinopteri; order Salmoniformes; family Salmonidae; genus Salvelinus; species Salvelinus namaycush. The sequence continues at coordinate 6,263,464 of NC_052311.1, read as the reverse complement.
AAATAGCTGTGCAGCGACGCTCCCCATCTAACCTGACAGAGCTTGAGAGGATCTGCAGAGAAGAATGGGAGAAACTCACAATATACAGGTGTGCCAAGCTTGTAGCGTCATACCCAAGAAGACTTGAGGCTGTAATTGCTGCCAAAGGTGCTTCAACAAAAGGGTCTGAATACTTATGTAAATATGATATTTCAGTTTATTTTTTTATAAATTTGCAAACATTTTTGTTTTGTTATTATGGGGTATTGTGTTTAGATTGATGAGGGGAAAAAACTATTTAATACATTTTAGAATAAGGCTGTAACATAACAAAATGTGGAAAAAGTCAAGGGGTCTGAATAGTGTAGATGTTCTACAGCTACAGTGGCCTTCAGAAAGTATTCAGACCCGTCGACTTATTCCACATTTTGTTGTGTTACAACATGAATTCTAAATTGTTTAAATCGATTTTTGACAAAGTAAAAACATGTTTTTCTAAAGGTTTGCAAATGTATTGAAAATGTAAATGCATAAATATGTAATTTACATAAGTATTCACAGCCCTGAGCCAATACGTTAGAATCACCTTTGGCAGCGACCTGTGAGTCTTTGTGGGTAAGTCTCTAAGAGCTTTGCACACCTGGATTGTACAATATTTGTACATTTATTATTATTTTAAAAATTCAAAATTCTTCCATCTCTGTCTAGTTGTTGTCAGGTTGTTGATCATTGCTAGACAGCCATTTTCAAGTCTTGCCATTGATTTTCAAGCTGATTTAGGTGAAAACTGTAACTAGGCACTCAGGAACATTCAACGTTGTCTTGGTAATCAACTCCAGTTTATTTTTGTGACCGACCGGCTCGATTCGGTCTTATGTTAGGTTAGATTACTCGTTGGTTATTACTGCATTGTCAGAACTAGAAGCACAAGCATTTCGCTACACTCGCATTAACATCTGCTAACCATGTGTATGTGACAAATAAAATGTGATTTGATTTATGTAGCAACATTTAAAAAAAATTTTTTTTTTACATTGGATAAAAGACTCAGAGCTAGAAAGTGGTATATCATACACTACAATGGGGAACAATGGGAAAGTAATTCAACTTTGAAAGTTGATGTTTTGATTGTTTTGGTACACCTACTGGAGAGCTCTTCTTTGTTTACATCCAATCAGCATTGTTCACACCCTCTAAAGCCTTAGCCCCACCCATCTATTTTAAGGATTCACATGTGAAGCAATGTACTAAACAACCAAAGATTTCAAGACTAAAGGCTGGTTTATACTACCGGTGTATTCATACATTTAATCTGGATTGCCAAAGTGTGCTCAGAGTATGCACACTGGACGTGTGTTCAGTGTGCTCAGAGTATGCACACTGGACGTGTGTTCAGTGTGCTCAGAGTATGCACACTGGACGTGTGTTCAGTGTGTTCAGAGTATGCACACTGGACGTGTGTTCAGAGTATGCACACTGGACGTGTGTTCAGTGTGCTCAGAGTATGCACACTGGACGTGTGTTCAGTGTGTTCAGAGTATGCACACTGGACGTGTGTTCAGAGTATGCACACTGGACGTGTGTTCAGAGTATGCACACTGGACGTGTGTTCAGAATATGCACACTGGACGTGTGTTCAGAGTATGCACACTGGACGTGTGTTCAGAGTATGCACACTGGACGTGTGCTCAGAGCGCACACTGGACGACCTGGTTTAGGAGTAGGGTTGGTCCGAGCGCTCTGGCCCAAACAACAGCATTCAAGCACCCAAGATAACTAGCTAACGTTGGCTAACTTGCTAGCTACATCCAGACACAAATGAGAGAACAGCTCACTGACCATTTTACTCGCCCTAGCAGAGCTGGGTAGGCTGTTTTATATGGATTTTTTTTAGGGCTGATGCCGATACCGATTGTTGTGGGTCAAGGAAGCCGATGGTCGACATTTTAGGCCGATATTCAATATCATTAAATGTGAATATTCAGTGCACCATAGAATTGGTGCCTTTTCCCTATGTTGCTATGTGCATAATAACTAAGTTAACCATCATATTGGGATCGAGAACAATGCAGCGGAGGCAGGAGCAGCAGAGAGGAGGAAACAGCCCTGGCCTTAATCCCTATTCGGACGGGATTAGTTTTACTGGGGAAGGTCGGGTAATGTAATTATGTGCACAAGCACAAAACCCCACATCTGTCTGTAATTTAAGTCCTGCCGAATCTGCCATGGCAGTAATTTGTACATGGCAGGAGAGTAACAATTCCAGACAGAATAACCTATTGTTTTTTGGCGAACTCCAAAGTCCTCTGATAATACTAGTCCCGTGCGAATCGACATCCCTGTTTTTTTGAGAGAAATGTCTGAGTTTGACAGGTGTTGCTCGCGGTTTGAGAAAGAAAAAAAATGACAGATTCTTCTATAAATTGAATAAAGTGGTGCGCATAGCCTATATATGAAGGTCCTACATGTGTGAACTTTCACAGGGAATGCTTTTGTGTGTATTAATTTAATATTGCCAAATGCATCAGTAAAAAAATATTGTGCCTATTTAATGTAGCCCATGCTGTTAATAGATTGCAAAGCTTCATATAACTGACCTAAACTTTTGGAAATTATAAATTAATTTTCGCATCCATAGCCTTAAAACGCATCTCAAGTGAAAGGGCACTCAGACATTTCTCTCAAAAAACAGGGATGTTGATTCGCACGGGACTAGTATTATCAGAGGACCTTGGAGTTTGCCAAAAAAACTAATTACTGCCATGGCAGATTCGGCAGCTCACATCTGAAGGCTGGAGGGGGGCATTTAGGACGTACTGCGGATCGCTAAAACATCCTAGTGATTATGATCACACTTCCTCAATTCAAATATTATAGCGACACTATACCAAAGATGGTTTGGTATGGTTTAGAAACTTGTGAACCAAGCTTGAGTTATCAGTGTAGCCTTGTTATCGTCTAGACTTGTTGAAATATCTTCACGCCTCGAAAAAAAACCCTGCAGGCTTCGGTCACAACTGTCAATTTATTGGGGGAAAAAAAGAAAGAATTACACGGGGCCGTTTTGGAAAAAAACTAATCCCATCTGAATCGTCCTCTGGAATAATGGACATTCTGGGGTAATAATTACATAACCAATGTTCTCTAGTAATACAGGTCCCGTGTGAATAGGGCTTAGCCTAATTATCTAAGAAAATTGAGGAGAGGAGCAAACCCAACTTAATTAGGTCTATAATCAATAGCCAAACTGTTAAATGTGCCTGGCTTTATACAGCATCCATATACAGTGGATTCACAAAGTATTCAGACCCCTTCCCTCTTTCCACATTCTGTTACGTTACAGCCTTATTCTATAATTAATTAAATTCCTTTTATTCCAATCTACACACAATACTCCATAATGACAAATCGAAAATAGGTTTTTAGACATTTTTGCAAAACAAAACAGAAATCACATTTACGTAAGTATTCAGACCTTGTGTTATTGTTAGTTCATTTAACAAATGGGTGGGTTCAGCTAACAAATGGGTGGGTTGTAAATCTGATCCTTTTGCTACGATTGGATAGAGCGAGGCTCCCTTTGCTACGATTGGATAGAGCGAGGCTCCCTTTCACATCTCCTCAAATCTCTCTCCATCGCTCATATCGCTTGCTACTGTTTTCCGCTACTATGACAACTAGCTCAATGGCGACGTCATTTGCTACCAAGCCATGTGCATAATATCTAAACAAGAAGAGCGAGGGTGGGTAAACAGAGTAAACAATGATGCACGTTGTGTCAGAATGACTCAAATCTGCCCGTAGTTTGAGAAGTGAGAACACACACATACTGATCTACAGCTGTATTGGTTCTTAAACCTGCAGGAAGCAGTTAAACCTATTGCCAACCTTTTAATTTAAAACTGCTTTTTTTTTCTTTTTTTTTACCCATCTACCAATGGGCGCCCCATCTTTGCGAGGCATTAGGCATACCTCGTCTTTGTGGTTCAATCTGTGTTTGAAATTCACTGCTCGACTGAGGAACCTTACAGATAATTGTATGTGTCGGGTACAGAGATAAGGTAGTCATTCAAAAATCATGTTCAATACTATTATTGCACTCAGAGTGAGTCCATGCAACTTATTATGGGACTTGTTAAGCACTGTCACGACTTCTGCCGAAGTCGGTTCCTCTCCTTGTTCGGGCGGTGTTCGGCGGTCGACGTCACCGGTCTTCGAGCCATCGCCGATCCATTTTTCATGTTCCATTTGTTTTGTCTTGTTTTCACACACACCTGGTTTCAATTCCCTAATTACATGTTGTATATTTTCCCTATGTTTCCCCCCATGTCCTTGTCGGGAATTGTTTATTTGTAAGTACTCGTGCTATGTGTTACTGGTGCGCTACGGGTTTTGTACCCATGTGTTTGTTGTTTTATATGCCGTTAGTTTTATATATTAAACTTGCTCCGGCTATTCACCAAGTTCTGCTCTCCTGCGTTTGACTTCCCTACCACCAGTTACGCACCCCTTACAGCCGTTTCCCTTACAGGCACATTTTTACTCCTGAACTTATTTAGGTTTTCCATAACAAAGGGGTTGAATACTTATTGACTCAAGACATTTCAGCTTTTCATTTTTAATTAATTTGTAAAACTGTCAACAAAAAAATTATACTTTGTCATTATGGAGTAAAGTAGGCCAGTGACACACAATCTCAATTGAATCCATTTTTAATTTAGGCTGTAACACAAAATGTGGAAAAAGTACAGGGGTGTGAATACTTTCAGAAGGCACTATAGACCTATCGGATGTTTTGTATTACACAATGGGCGTGTTCCAAATGGCATCCTTTTCCCCTATAATATAGGCCCTGGTCAGCAATAGTGCACCATGTAGGGAATAGGATACTATTTGGTATCACACAGCATCTCAGTAGGAAAGGTTATGCCAGGAGTACATTAAGGTCTCACTGTTACAAAGCAAGTGAAACCTCTTTGCTTGAATTCATTAGCCGATATAAAAACATGAGTATGTATGAAGGACTCGCATGTGTAGTTCATCTCTTTCCAATCTGCCCTTGCCCCAGTCTTCACCCCTACACCTGCTGTTAGACATGAATGGGCTGTAATACCACGAGTTAGAGGAGATTAATGAGGGATACTGATGGTACACACACACACTCACACACATAGACACACACACACGCACACACACACACACACACACACACACACACACACACAGCTCAACTGTAATACACACACACACACTCACACACACAGACACACACACACGCACACACACACACATAGCTCAACTGTAATACACAGACACACACAGACACACACACACACACACACAGACACGCACACACACAGACACACATGCTTAAACACGCTTAAACAGACAGACAGACACACACACACACACACACACACACACACACACACACACACACACACACACACACACACACACACACACACACACACACACACACACACACACACACAGCAGTTCCTCCTCTCCTCTCTGCTCTTTTACAGACAAATAAAGCCTATCATTGTTACTGCTTAGTCCTGCTTGTGTCGCTTAGTCAGTTGAATTCCTTTGGACAGGAAACCTATCTGCAGACATGGTAACAAAAGCAAGCTCATACCAAACCTCTGAAGAATTCATGGAAGGGATCCCGATAAAGATAGCCAGCCCAGCTGTGTTCTAAAGCTATGCTATCTCAGACAAAGTTCCTTTCTTTCAGCCACTCACCATTGTCTATTTGTGGGAAACAAAAGTCATGGTGTAGATATGACCAGCTGAGTGTTGTTATCCAGTTCACATTTACACAGAGTTCTGACAGAATTGGTGACGATAACTTGACATGGTAGCTGACCCTGTACGTAATGAGTTACAGGGATTTATAGATAACTTGACATGGTAGCTGACCCTGTACGTAATGAGTTACAGGGGATTTATAGATAACTTGACAATGTAGCTGACCCTGTACGTAATGAGTTACAGGGATTTATAGATAACTTGACATGGTAGCTGACCCTGTACGTAATGAGTTACAGGGGATTTATAGATAACTTGACATGGTAGCTGACCCTGTACGTAATGAGTTACAGGGATTTATAGATAACTTGACATGGTAGCTGACCCTGTACGTAATGAGTTACAGGGGATTTATAGATAACTTGACATGGTAGCTGACCCTGTACGTAATGAGTTACAGGGGATTTATAGATAACTTGACAATGTAGCTGACCCTGTACGTAATGAGTTACAGGGATTTATAGATAACTTGACATGGTAGCTGACCCTGTACGTAATGAGTTACAGGGGATTTATAGATAACTTGACATGTTAGCTGACCCTGTATGTAATGAGTTACAGGGATTTATAGATAACTTGACAATGTAGCTGACCCTGTATGTAATGAGTTACAGGGATTTATAGATAACTTGACAATGTAGCTGACCCTGTATGTAATGAGTTACAGGGATTTATAGATAACTTGACAATGTAGCTGACCCTGTATGTAATGAGTTACAGGGATTTATAGATAACTTGACATGGTAGCTGACCCTGTATGTAATGAGTTACAGGGATTTATAGATAACTTGACATGGTAGCTGACCCTGTACGTAATGAGTTACAGGGGATTTATAGATAACTTGACATGGTAGCTGACCCTGTACGTAATGAGTTACAGGGATTTATAGATAACTTGACGTGGTAGCTGACCCTGTACGTAATGAGTTACAGGGATTTATAGATAACTTGACATGGTAGCTGACCCTGTACGTAATGAGTTACAGGGGATTTATAGATAACTTGACATGGTAGCTGACCCTGTACGTAATGAGTTACAGGGGATTTATAGATAACTTGACAATGTAGCTGACCCTGTATGTAATGAGTTACAGGGATTTATAGATAACTTGACAATGTAGCTGACCCTGTATGTAATGAGTTACAGGGATTTATAGATAACTTGACATGGTAGCTGACCCTGTACGTAATGAGTTACAGGGGATTTATAGATAACTTGACATGTTAGCTGACCCTGTATGTAATGAGTTACAGGGGATTTATAGATAACTTGACAATGTAGCTGACCCTGTATGTAATGAGTTACAGGGGATTTATAGATAACTTGACATGGTAGCTGACCCTGTACGTAATGAGTTACAGGGGATTTATAGATAACTTGACATGGTAGCTGACCCTGTACGTAATGAGTTACAGGGGATTTATAGATAACTTGACATGGTAGCTGACCCTGTACGTAATGAGTTACAGGGGATTTATAGATAACTTGACATGGTAGCTGACCCTGTACGTAATGAGTTACAGGGATTTATAGATAACTTGACATGGTAGCTGACCCTGTATGTAATGAGTTACAGGGGATTTATAGATAACTTGACATGGTAGCTGACCCTGTACGTAATGAGTTACAGGGGATTTATAGATAACTTGACATGGTAGCTGACCCTGTACGTAATGAGTTACAGGGGATTTATAGATAACTTGACATGGTAGCTGACCCTGTACGTAATGAGTTACAGGGGATTTATAGATAACTTGACATGGTAGCTGACCCTGTATGCAATGAGTTACAGGGGATTTATAGATAACTTGACATGTTAGCTGACCCTGTACGTAATGAGTTACAGGGGATTTATAGATAACCTGACATGGTAGCTGACCCTGTACATAATGAGTTACAGGGGATTTATAGATAACTTGACATGGTAGCTGACCCTGTACATAATGAGTTACAGGGGATTTATAGATAACTTGACATGGTAGCTGACCCTGTACGTAATGAGTTACAGGGGATTTATAGATAACTTGACATGGTAGCTGACCCTGTACGTAATGAGTTACAGGGGATTTATAGATAACTTGACATGGTAGCTGACCCTGTACGTAATGAGTTACAGGGATTTATAGATAACTTGACATGGTAGCTGACTCTGTACGTAATGAGTTACAGGGATTTATAGATAACTTGACAATGTAGCTGACCCTGTATGCAATGAGTTACAGGGGATTTATAGATAACTTGACAATGTAGCTGACCCTGTATGTAATGAGTTACAGGGATTTATAGATAACTTGACATGGTAGCTGACCCTGTACGTAATGAGTTACAGGGATTTATAGATAACTTGACATGGTAGCTGACCCTGTAAGTAATGAGTTACAGGGGATTTATAGATAACTTGACATTGTAGCTGACCCTGTATGTAATGAGTTACAGGGATTTATAGATAACTTGACATGGTAGCTGACCCTGTATGTAATGAGTTACAGGGATTTATAGATAACTTGACATGGTAGCTGACCCTGTACGTAATGAGTTACAGGGGATTTATAGATAACTTGACATGGTAGCTGACCCTGTATGTAATGAGTTACAGGGGATTTATAGATAACTTGACATGGTAGCTGACCCTGTACGTAATGAGTTACAGGGGATTTATAGATAACTTGACAATGTAGCTGACCCTGTATGTAATGAGTTACAGGGGATTTATAGATAACTTGACATGGTAGCTGACCCTGTACGTAATGAGTTACAGGGGATTTATAGATAACTTGACATGGTAGCTGACCCTGTACGTAATGAGTTACAGGGGATTTATAGATAACTTGACATGGTAGCTGACCCTGTACGTAATGAGTTACAGGGGATTTATAGATAACTTGACATGGTAGCTGACCCTGTACGTAATGAGTTACAGGGATTTATAGATAACTTGACATGGTAGCTGACCCTGTATGTAATGAGTTACAGGGGATTTATAGATAACTTGACATGGTAGCTGACCCTGTACGTAATGAGTTACAGGGGATTTATAGATAACTTGACATGGTAGCTGACCCTGTATGTAATGAGTTACAGGGGATTTATAGATAACTTGACATGGTAGCTGACCCTGTACGTAATGAGTTACAGGGATTTATAGATAACTTGACATGGTAGCTGACCCTGTACGTAATGAGTTACAGGGGATTTATAGATAACTTGACATGGTAGCTGACCCTGTATGTAATGAGTTACAGGGGATTTATAGATAACTTGACATGGTTGCTGACCCTGTACGTAATGAGTTACAGGGGATTTATAGATAACTTGACATGGTAGCTGACCCTGTATGCAATGAGTTACAGGGGATTTATAGATAACTTGACATGTTAGCTGACCCTGTACGTAATGAGTTACAGGGGATTTATAGATAACCTGACATGGTAGCTGACCCTGTACATAATGAGTTACAGGGGATTTATAGATAACTTGACATGGTAGCTGACCCTGTACATAATGAGTTACAGGGGATTTATAGATAACTTGACATTGTAGCTGACCCTGTACGTAATGAGTTACAGGGGATTTATAGATAACTTGACATGGTAGCTGACCCTGTACGTAATGAGTTACAGGGGATTTATAGATAACTTGACATGGTAGCTGACCCTGTACGTAATAAGTTACAGGGGATTTATAGATAACTTGACATGGTAGCTGACCCTGTACGTAATGAGTTACAGGGGATTTATAGATAACTTGACATGGTAGCTGACCCTGTACGTAATGAGTTACAGGGGATTTATAGATAACTTGACATGGTAGCTGACCCTGTACGTAATGAGTTACAGGGGATTTATAGATAACTTGACATGGTAGCTGACCCTGTACGTAATGAGTTACAGGGATTTATAGATAACTTGACATGGTAGCTGACCCTGTACGTAATGAGTTACAGGGATTTATAGATAACTTGACATGGTAGCTGACCCTGTACGTAATGAGTTGCAGGGGATTTATAGATAACTTGACATGGTAGCTGACCCTGTACGTAATGAGTTACAGGGATTTATAGATAACTTGACATGGTAGCTGACCCTGTACGTAATGAGTTACAGGGATTTATAGATAACTTGACATGGTAGCTGACCCTGTACGTAATGAGTTATAGGGGATTTATAGATAACTTGACATGTTAGCTGACCCTGTACGTAATGAGTTACAGGGATTTATAGATAACTTGACATGGTAGCTGACCCTGTACGTAATGAGTTACAGGGATTTATAGATAACTTGACATGGTAGCTGACCCTGTACGTAATGAGTTGCAGGGGATTTATCTCACAAAGGTGCAAGATTAATCTTTGTATAAAGGAATGTTTCATATCGCCATTGTAACAGTTATTACAAATTCCTTTTCAGTTCCATCTTGTACTCTGAGATTCATATTTTTTTTTTTACTCCACGTGACTGACGTTCAACGGGGTGGCTTCAGGTAACCTTTGTTTGACTTTGATATGAAGGAGAAAGTGTTTATGAAGTAACTGAGTCATTGGTCCTGTCATTTAGGGCTGGGAATTGCCAGGGACCTCACGATACAATATTATCACAATAAGGTCATGGAAATAAAAGGGGGTGATAGCATGTTGGCTCACTATTTAAAAAGAAGATGGAGAACGAGCTCTAGGATGAAAAATAACAGAGTTTTGGTGCCGCTTACAGCTGTCAATCGCTAGCTAACGCTACCTAGCAATTATCATTTAAAAAATTACAAATTGATACTTGGAGTCAAAGTATAGATATTTACATTTTTTCATTTCACTTTTATTTAACCAGCTAGGCTAGTTGAGAACAAGTTCTCATTTACAACGGCGACCTGGCCAAGATAAAGCAAAGCAGTGCGACACAAACAACAACACAGAGTTACACATGGAATAAACAAACATACAGTCAATAGCACAATAGGGGGAAAAAAGTATATATACAGTGTGTGCAAATGAGGTAAGATAAGGGAGGTAAAGCAATAAATAGGCCATAGTGGTGAAATAATAAAAATTTAGCAATTAAACACTGGAGTGATAGATGTGCAGAAGATGAATGTGCAAGTAGAGATACTGGGGTGCAAAGGTGCAAAATAAATAACAGTATGGGGATGAGGTAGTTGGATGGGCTATTTACAGGTACAGTGATCTGTGAGCTGCTCTGACAGCTGCTGCTTAAAGTTAGTGAGGGAGATATAAGGCTCCAGCTTCAGTGTTTTTTTGCCATTCGTTCCAGTCATTGGCAGCAGAGAACTGGAAGGAAAGGCGGCCAAAGGAAGAATTGGCTTTGGGGGTGACCAGTGAAATATACCTGCTGGAGTGCGTGCTACGGGTGGGTGCTGCTATGGTGACCAGTGAGCTGAGATAAGGCGGGGCTTTACCTAGCAAAGACTTATAGATGACCTGGAGCCAGTGGGTTTGGCGACGATTATGAAGCAAGGGCCAACCAACGAGAGCATACAGGTCACAGTGGTGGGTAGTATATGGGGCTTTGGTGACAAAACGGATGGCACTGTGATAGACTGCATTCAGTTTGCTGAGTAGAGTGTTGGAGGCTATTTTGTAAATGACATCGCCGAAGTCAAGGATCGGTAGGATAGTCATTTTTACGAGGGTATGTTTGGCAGCATGAGTGAAGGATGCTTTGTTTTGCGAAATAGGAAGCCGATTCTAGATTTAATTTTGGATTGGAGATGCTTAATGTGAGTCTGGAAGGAGAGTTTACAGTCTAACCAGACACCTAGGTATTTGTAGATGTCCACATATTCTATGTCAGAACCGTCCAGAGTAGTGATGCTGGATGGGCGGGCAGGTGCTGGTAGCGATCGGTTGGAGAGTTGTATGGCATTGAAGCTCGTCTGGAGGTTAGTTAACACAGTGTCCAAAGAAGGGCCAGAGTATACAGAATGGTATCGTCTGCGTAGAGGTGGATCAGAGAATCACCAGCTGCAACAGCGACATCATTGATATACAGAGAAAAGAGTCGGCCCGAGAATTGAACCCTGTGGCACCCCCATAGAGACTGCCAGAGGTCCAGACAACAGGCCCTCCCATTTGAAACACTGAACTCTGTCTGAGAAGTAGTTGGTGAACCAGGCGATGCAGTCATTTGAGAAGGCTGTTGAATCTGCCGATAAGAATGTGGTGATTGACAGAGTCGAAAGCCTTGGCCAGGTCTATGAATACAGCTGCACATTATTGTCTCTTATCGATGGAGGTTACGATATCGTTTAGGACCTTGAGCGTGGCTGAGGTGCACCCATGACCAGCTCGGAAACCAGATTGCATAGTGGAGAATGTATGGTGGGATTCGAAATTGTCGGTGATCTGTTTGTTAACTTGGCTTTCGAAGACCTTAGAAAGGCAGGGTAAGGCCTCCCGGGTGGTGCAGTGGCCTAGGGCATTGCATCGCAGCGCTAGCTGCGCCACCAGAGTCTCTGGGTTCGCGCCCAGGCTCTGTCGCAGCCGGCCGTGACCGGGAGGTCCGTGGGGCGACGCACAATTGGCCTAGCGTCGTCTGGGTTAGGGAGGGTTTGGCCGGTAGGGATATCCTTGTCTCATCGTGCTCCAGCGACTCCTGTGGCGGGCCGGGCGCAGTGCGCGCTAACCGAGGGGGCCAGGTGCACGGTGTTTCCTCCGACACATTGGTGCGGCTGGCTTCCGGGTTGGAGGCGCGCTGTGTTAAGAAGCAGTGCGGCTTGGTTGGGTTGTGCTTCGGAGGACGCATGGCTTTCGACCTTCGTCTCTCCCGAGCCCGTACGGGAGTTGTAGCGATGAGACAAGATAGTAATTACTAGCGATTGGATACCACGAAAATTGGGGAGAAAAGGGGGTAAAATGTATTTTTAAAAAAAGAAAAAAAAGAAAGGCAGGGTAGGATAGATATAGGTCTGTAGCAGTCTGGATCTAGAGTGTCTCCCCCTTTGAAGAGGGGGATGACCGCGGCAGCTTTCCAATCTTTGGGGATCTCAGACGATACGAAAGAGAGGTTGAACAGGCTAGTAATAGGGGTTGCAACAATTTCGGCTGATAATTTTAGAAAGAGAGGGTCCAGATTGTCTAGCCCTGCTGGTTTGTAGGGGTCCAGATTTTGCAGCTCTTTCAGAACATCAGACATCTGGATTTGGGTGAAGGAGAAATGGGGAGGCTTGGGCAAGTTGCTGTGGGGGGTACAGAGCTGTTGACCGGGGTAGGGGTGGCCAGGTGGAAAGCATGGCCAGCGGTAGAAAAATGCTTATTGAAATTCTCAATTATCGGGGATTTATCGGTGGTGACAGTGTTTCCTAGCCTCAGTGCAGTGGGCAGTGCAGTGGGCAGCTGGGAGGAGATGCTCTTATTCTCCTTGGACTTTACAGTGTCCCAGAACTTTTTGGAGTTTGTGCTGCAGGATGCAAATTTCTGTTTGAAAAAGCTAGCCTTTGCTTTCCTAACTGCCTGTGTATATTGGTTCCTAACTTCCCTGAAAAGTTACATATCGCGGGGGCTATTCGATGCTAATGAGGTATGCCACAGGATGTTTTTGTGCTGGTCAAGGGCAGTCAGGTCTGGAGTGAACCAAGGGTTATATCTGTTCCTGGTTCTACATTTTTTGAATGGGGCATGCTTATTTAAGATTGTGAGGAAAGCACTTTTAAAGAATAACCAGGGATCTTCTACTGACGGAATGAGGTCAATATCCTTCCAGGATACCCGGGCCAGGTCGATTAGAAAGGCCTGCTCGCTGAAGTGTTTTAGGGAGCGTTTGACAGTGATGAGGGGTGGTTGTTTGACCGCAGATCCATTACGGACGCAAGCAATGAGGCAGTGATCACTGAGATCCTGGTTGAAGACAGCAGAGGTGTGTCGTCCATATTATCGTCCAAAATAATATTGTGATATGTAAATGTTTCGTTTTTTTCATCCATCACTAATATCAAGGTATTCAGTGATAGGCTGTTCATTCATCACTAATATCAAGGTATTCAGTGACAGGCTATTCATCCATCACTAATATCAAGGTATTCAGTGATAGGCTATTCATCCATCACTAATATCAAGGTATTCAGTGATAGACTGTTCATTCATCACTAATATCAAGGTATTCAGTGATAGGCTATTCAACTTTTCAGACAATAGGTTGTGAGAATATTACCTAATGACTGAATCTGATAAAAAATTGCCAGAGGGACAGATTCCTAGAGTTTAACTCCTCTCTCTTGAGAGCTTTTGCTTCACTTGTCCCTCTGTGTGTGTGTGTGTGTGTGTGTGTGTGTGTGTGTGTGTGTGTGTGTGTGTGTGTGTGTGTGTGTGTGTGTGTGTGTGTGTGGTGTGTACATGTGCTGCACTTGTCCCTCTCAGCCCCGTATCTTCCACCCTGCCTTGTAATTAGACTCTGCCTGCCATGCATGTAAAGTGTGGCCCAATGAAGTTTGTTCTGTCTGCCCCATGTGAGCTCTATAGTACGTACAGACAGACAGACAGACAGACAGACAGACAGACAGACAGACAGACAGACAGACAGACAGACAGACAGACAGACAGACAGACAGACAGACAGACAGACAGGGGGTTCAGCACTCCATGTGAAGTCAGCAGCTCTGCCTTCCCTTCAGGCTCGTGCTCCTACAACCAGCAATTAAAAGATGCTCCATGCACGCACACGGACACACACACGCGCGCACACACACACACAGAGAGACGCACACACACAGTGGCAGTAGAGCTCTGTGTGAGTTTTGTCTCTGAAATGGTGGATGGTGGGGTAGCTGGGCGGGCTATAGCTAATCCAGTGTTTAACCTTTTACTGCAGTGGGCTAAATCAGAGTCACACAGAGTGTTTCTGGGTAGTCTTAAACAAATATACATTTTGAAACGAAAGTATACACCTCAAACACATGGTTATGTCAGAGTATTGAGGAAATGTAGTCAATGCTGAGTTTGCGTCCCACCATTACACTTTTTATACGTCACAGAAGACTGAAATATAACAAAAACCATTTGACATAAAACGCTGAAAATCCAGTGTTTCTATGTTAATTATTATGAAATGATGAAAAGAATATGAAAGACATTCCACCCATGAGACCCATAGGTAATTTGACTGCAGCAAATGGCTTTAAGACGACAAGGGATTAATCTGCTGAGGTTCCAGAAGCTGTGCAGCATACACACACACACACACACACACACACACACACACATACACATACACATACACACACACACACTCCCCATCAGCAGGACATTGTTTAGGTAGAGAGGATAGAGGATCATTAGGAGGGGATTATTCCCCTCAGAAGACAGACAGCCACTGATGATGCTGCCTACTGCTGTCTGCCAGCTCACTGCTCTGCCTGCTTGCTTTACTGCCTGTTCCCTGCCTGCCTGCTTTCTTACTGCCTGCCTGCTTACTGCCTGCCTTGCTGCCTGCTTTTCTGCCTGACTGCATGGCAACAGATGTTGCAGCTGGCTGGCTTCCATAGAGCCAAACCTGTGCTGGCCAGCTTGTAATTCTCACATCTTTAATTTGGACTCTGTGACCTCCCTCTACTGAACTATGACATGTTCATGTGGAATCCCAGGAAAGACGTTGCTGTGATATCTCTACACCTATTTGTGGGCTTACATTTTATTTACATGTTCTTCTAAAAGCATTATTATTATTTTTTTAATAGACTTCATGTCTTGTGATCGAGTGAGCTGGCGTGTTTACTGTAACTTTAACCTGACAGAGCCTACAGTAATGCTACACTATTGTATTCACTTTCTGACAGCCGATAAAGATGAAAGTCATGCTGTCAGTCAGCTGGAACGGGCAGGCTCCACAGGGTAGGGCTCAATACCATGTTATGTAACCCAGACAGAGGCACTGCAGCCTGGGAGAGATTAGACTGTGAGTAGGTGTGGACATGGAGGAGGGAGAGAGGAAGGGTAGGATGGCCCTCTCCTCTCTTGCTCTCCTCTCTCCTCCTCTCCTATCTTCTCTCCTATCCTCTTCCTCCTCTCCTATCCTACTCATTCTATCCTCTCCTCCCTTCACCTCTCCTCCCCGCCATTCACCTCTCCTCTCCTCCCTGCACCTCTCCTCTCCTCCCTTCACCTCTCCTCCCCTCTCCTCTCCTCCCTTCACCTCTCCTCCCCGCCATTCACCTCTCCTCTCCTCCCTTCACCTCTCCTCCCCTCTCCTCTCCTCCCTTCACCTCTCCTCCCCGCCATTCACCTCTCCTCTCCTCCCTGCACCTCTCCTCTCCTCCCTTTAGCTCTCCTCCCCTCTCCTCTCCGATGTTACTACCTCCAGGGCAGGTGTATAATGGATGTTAGTTCCCCAGGACCAATCTATTTGATTTCAGCTGCTATAGCAACATCACCTATAACAACATCACCTATAGCAACAAAACCTACAGCAACATCACCTATAGCAACAACACCTACAGCAACATCACCTATAGCAACAACACCTACAGCAACATCACCTACAGCAACAAAGCAACAAAACCTATAGCAACAACACCTATAGTAACAACACCTATAGCAACAACACCTACAGCAACAACACCTACAGCAACATCACCTACAGCAACAACACCTACAGCAACATCACCTATAGCAACATCACCTATAGCAACAACACCTACAGCAACATCACCTACAGCAACAAAGCAACAACACCTATAGCAACAACACCTACAGCAACATCACCTACAGCAACATCACCTACAGCAACAAAGCAACAACACCTATAGCAACAACACCTACAGCAACATCACCTACAGCAACAACACCTACAGCAACAACACCTACAGCAACATCACCTACAGCAACATCACCTACAGCAACAAAGCAACATCACCTATAGCAACAACACCTACAGCAACATCACCTACAGCAACAAAGCAACAACACCTATAGCAACAACACTTACAGCAACAACACCTACAGCAACAACACCTATAGCAACATCACCTACAGCAACATCACCTACAGCAACAAAGCAACAACACCTACAGCAACAACACCTACAGCAACATCACCTACAGCAACAACACCTACAGCAACAACACCTACAGCAACAACACCTATAGCAACAACACCTATAGCAACAACACCTATAGCAACAACACTTACAGCAACATCACCTACAGCAACATCACCTACAGCAACAACACCTATAGCAACAACACCTATAGCAACAACACCTACAGCAGCATCACCTACAGCAACAAAGCAACAACACCTATAGCAACAACACCTACAGCAACATCACCTACAGCAACAAAGCAACAACATCTATAGCAACAACACCTATAGCAACATCACCTATAACAACATCACCTATAACATCACCTACAGCAACAACACCTATAGCAACAACACCTACATCAACAACACCTATAGCAACAACACCTACAGCAACATCACCTACAGCAACAAAGCAACAACACCTATAGCAACAACACCTATAGCAACATCACCTATAGCAACAACACCTATAGCAACAACACCTACAGCAACAACACCTACAGCAACAACACCTATAGCAACAACACCTACAGCAACAACACCTACAGCAACAACACCTACAGCAACAAGACCTATAGCAACATCACCTACAGCAACAAAGCAACAACACCTACAGCAACAAGACCTACAGCAACATCACCTACAGCAACAACACCTACAGCAACAACACCTACAGCAACAACACCTATAGCAACAACACCTACAGCAACAACACCTACAGCAACATCACCTATAGCAACAACACCTATAGCAACAACACCTACAGCAACAACACCTATAGCAACAACACCTATAGCAACAACACCTACAGCAACAACACCTACAGCAACAACACCTACAGCAACAAGACCTATAGCAACATCACCTACAGCAACAAAGCAACAACACCTACAGCAACAAGACCTATAGCAACATCACCTACAGCAACAACACCTACAGCAACAACACCTACAGCAACAACACCTACAGCAACATCACCTACAGCAACAACACCTACAGCAACAACACCTATAGCAACATCACCTATAACAACATCACCTACAGCAACAAAGCAACAACACCTATAGCAACAACACCTATAGCAACAACACCTATAGCAACAACACCTACAGCAACAACACCTACAGCAACAACACCTATAGCAACAACACCTACAGCAACAACACCTACAGCAACATCACCTACAGCAACAACACCTACAGCAACAACACCTATAGCAACATCACCTATAACAACATCACCTACAGCAACGTGTCTTCACTGATGCTGTGGAAAGGTGTGGTAGTGGATCTGTTTCTGTTGTTGGTTTCTACATTAGCTCTTTGCTGTGGATAGAATGTGTTTTTAGCTCCTCCCCTCATCAGTATGTGCTTGATTGTTTTCTGTGAGACAGAACGTGTGTGTGTGTGTGTGTGTGTGTGTGTGTGTGTGTGTGTGTGTGTGTGTGTGTGTGTGTGTGTGTGTGTGTGTGTGTGTGTGTGTGTGTGTGTGTGTGTGTGTGTGTGTGTGTGTTAAAACAAACCGAATGTTTGATTTGTTCTATTTGTTGTTCAAGGCTTTGGAATGTGGGCCAGATAAACATGGCTCATCGATTGGTTACTTCAAATACTCTCTCTGTCAAGTAAATCCCTTTCTACAGCAAGATGATATGACCTGGTTATGTCTCGTTGTGAATATTGGATGACTTGTCAGTCTATTAGCACTAATTGATCTGTATCTATTGACGTCTCAGTTAGCTGTAATAGTCAGGGCGATGACTTGATGGATCGAATTAAAAGGAACATGTCCCCCCCCCTAAGCCTCCATATTCAACCTTACTACTACTGCGTGTATACAATGAAGACTTCCTGTGATGTACAGTATATTGTTAGTGAAAATATTACAATCATTTCCCATAGTGTAGGAACACTTACTGAGCCTTTTGATCTACATTATATATCAATGACTTTATCCCTGTGTAATTAGCCAGTGTTTTACCTCAGAGACACTAGGTGGAACTCATTAGGGACTTTATCCCTGTGTAATTAGCCAGTGTTTTACCTCAGAGACACTAGGTGGAACTCATTAGGGACTTTATCCCTGTGTAATTAGCCAGTGTTTTACCTCAGAGACACTAGGTGGAACTCATTAGGGACTTTATCCCTGTGTAATTAGCCAGTGTTTTACCTCAGAGACACTAGGTGGAACTCATTAGGGACTTTATCCCTGTGTAATTAGCCAGTGTTTTACCTCAGAGTCACTAGGTGGCAGTATGGATTTATTACTGAATCAACACTGGAAGCTCTTCCTTGTTAGTACAACTTGGGCCCTTCGGACTCCTGAATGAAGTAACAAGCTCATCCCAAATGGCACTCTAATCCCTATATAGTGCACTACTTTTGACCAGCGCCTGTAGGAAATAGGGAACCATTTGAGGCGTAGTAATGATGCCTTCTCACTTTTTTTACTGTGTTTTATTTCTCTAAAAGTTGGGAACTTTTAAATTGATACAGGGGCACTTTCATGTGATACTTCAAGTGTAAGAAAGCAGTGCAGATGCAACGTTTGGTAACAGAATAACGGCACAAACAACACAAACTGTCGTTCTGCTCCTGAACCTTACATCTGCACTGTTCTTTAATTCATGTGTTTTTTTATTGAATTTCTCAGAGGAAATTGTTACAACTTGTGCATAGAGTTGTAATGGTTTGTTTAACTTTGTAATCATTGTTTTGTTTTTGTTTTGTTTTTTTTGCGTACATTTTGAAGTGAGAAATGTGATTGTCGGCATCCCTTGGTTCCCATATGCCGACACATATAGCGTAGTCTGGTATTAAGTCAAACCAACTGTTTATTATTTTATAAAGTCGCTCATTTATCTTTCGTTGATAACATACTCTGTCATCTTCACTAGCTTCGTTAATTTCCAGAAGATGCATCTCAAAAGTTGTGTTGTATTGTGTCTATGCTGTAGCTACAGCCCAGTATATATCTCAATATATTTCAAATACGACAATGGAACCATTGGTAAAAAAAAACCATTATATCCAATCAGACAATCAATTTCTGCCTATTCGTGATGGTTTTTCTATGCTGGACATGTGAGCACTTGATCTGTTTAAAGCAGATTGTTTTTCTCCAAATGCCCTGACTGGGAAACGTACGTTTTGCACGATAAAACTAATCTGCCTGCTCTCTGTTTGGGATTACCCGGCTGTATGTGCTGTCCACTGAATGGATGCACCCTTCTCTACTCTCCTCTACCCACTTCTATCCTCCTCTACCTTTCTCTCCTCTCCTCTACCCTCCTCTCCTCTCTTCTAGCCTCCTCTCCTCTACCCTCCTCTCCTCTCCTCTACCCTCCTCTCCTCTCCTCTACCCTCCTCTCCTCTACTCTCCTCTACCCTCCTCTACCCTCCTCTCCTCTACCCTCCTCTCCTCTCCTCTACCCTCCTCTCCTCTCCTCTACCCTCCTCTCCTCTACCCTCCTCAACTCTCCTCTCCTCTACCCTCCTCTCCTCTATCCTCCTCTCCTCTCCTCTCCTCTCCTCTACCCTCCTCTCCTCTCCTCTACTCTCCTCTCCTCTACCCTCCTCTACCCTCCTCTCCTCTACCCTCCTCTCCTCTCCTCTACCCTCCTCTCCTCTCCTCTACCCTCCTCTCCTCTCCTCTACCCTCCTCAACTCTCCTCTCCTCTACCCTCCTCTCCTCTACCCTCCTCTCCTCTACCCTCCTCTCCTCTCCTCTCCTCTACCCTCCTCTCCTCTACCCTCCTCTACCCTCCTCTACCCTCCTCTCCTCTACCCTCCTCTCCTCTCCTCTACCCTCCTCTCCTCTACCCTCCTCTACCCTCCTCTCCTCTACCCTCTTATCCTCTCTTCTACCCTCTTATCCTCTCTTCTACCTTCCTCTCCTCTCTTCTACCCTCCTCTCCTCTCTTCTACCCTCCTCTCCTCTCTTCTACCCTCCTCAACTCTCCTCTCCTCTACCCTCTTATCCTCTCCTCTCCTCTCTTCTACCCTCATCTACTCTCTTCTACCCTCCTCTCCTCTCTTCTACCCTCTTATCCTCTCCTCTCCTCTCTTCTACCCTCATCTACTCTCCTCTCCCCTCTTATCCTCTCCTCTCCTCTCTTCTACCTTCCTCTCCTCTCTTCTACCCTCCTCAACTCTCTTCTACCCTCCTCTCCTCTTCTACCCTCCTCTCCTCTCTTCTACCCTCTTCTACCCTCTTCTACCCTCATCTACTCTCTTATCCTCTCCTCTACCCTCCTCTCCTCTCCTCTACCCTCCTCTACCCTCCTCTCCTCTACCCTCCTCTCCTCTACCCTCCTCAACTCTCCTCTCCTCTACCCTCTTATCCTCTCTTCTACCCTCTTATCCTCTCTTCTACCTTCCTCTCCTCTCTTCTACCCTCCTCTCCTCTCTTCTACCCTCCTCTCCTCTCTTCTACCCTCCTCTCCTCTCTTCTACCCTCCTCAACTCTCCTCTCCTCTACCCTCTTATCCTCTCCTCTCCTCTCTTCTACCCTCATCTACTCTCTTCTACCCTCCTCTCCTCTCTTCTACCCTCTTATCCTCTCCTCTCCTCTCTTCTACCCGCATCTACTCTCCTCTCCTCTACCCTCTTATCCTCTCCTCTCCTCTCTTCTATCTTCCTCTCCTCTCTTCTACCCTCCTCAACTCTCTTCTACCCTCCTCTCCTCTTCTACCCTCCTCTCCTCTCTTCTACCCTCTTCTACCCTCATCTACTCTCTTATCCTCTCCTCTACCCTCCTCTCCTCTCCTCTACCCTCCTCTACCCTCCTCTACCCTCCTCTACCCTCCTCTCCTCTACCCTCCTCTCCTCTCCTCTACCCTCCTCTCCTCTACCCTCCTCTCCTCTCCTCTACCCTCCTCTACCCTCCTCTCCTCTACCCTCTTATCCTCTCCTCTACCCTCCTCTCCTCTCCTCTACCCTCCTCTACCCTCCTCTACCCTCCTCTCCTCTACCCTCCTCTCCTCTCCTCTACCCTCCTCTACCCTCCTCAACTCTCCTCTCCTCTACCCTCTTATCCTCTCCTCTACCCTCTTATCCTCTCTTCTACCCTCTTATCCTCTCCTCTCCTCTCTTCTACCCTCATCTACTCTCTTCTACCCTCCTCTCCTCTCTTCTACCCTCTTATCCTCTCCTCTCCTCTCTTCTACCCTCATCTACTCTCCTCTCCTCTACCCTCTTATCCTCTCCTCTCTTCTACCTTCCTCTCCTCTCTTCTACCCTCCTCAACTCTCTTCTACCCTCCTCTCCTCTCTTCTACCCTCCTCTCCTCTCTTCTACCCTCCTCTCCTCTCTTCTACCCTCCTCTCCTCTCTTCTACCCTCCTCTCCTCTCTTCTACCCTCCTCTACTCTCTTCTACCCTCCTCTACCCTCTTATCCTCTCCTCTCCTCTCTTCTACCCTCATCTACTCTCTTATCCTCTCCTCTACCCTCTCCTCTCCTCTCCCCTCCTCTACCCTCCTCTCCTCTACTCTCCCTTCCTCTAACCTCCCCTCCCCTACTCTCCTCTCCTATCCTCTACCCTGCCATTGGATACACATTATTAAAATAATTTTGCATGTCAAGTTATAGTCAAATACTGTGTGAAATGTTTTATTTTCTATTCAGAAAGAACAGTTTTGAAATGTGTATCTTGTATTTTTTGCTACCTGATTAAATTCTAGTTAAAATGACTAAATGGTGAGCCTATCATTATCTGATTTATTGGTGATAAGGTTACAAAGGGTGGGTATATTACTGGAAAATGTCTAAGCTTACCACTAAACTACCAGAATATTGGTATCTTTGAAGGATTTTATGTAATCTATCACAAGACATCTAGTAGCCCTTTTGGGTACTTCATTTTATTACAGGTGTCTGTAATAATCGCTGGCCCTCTGTAAAGCCTTATCACATGTAAAATATACACTGTATTTGCAAAAGTATGTGGACACCACTTCAAATTAGTGGATTTGGCTATTTCAGCCAGACCCGTGGCTGACAGCCATGCAATCACCATAGACAAACATTGGCAGTAGAATGGCCTTACTGAAGAGCCCAGGGACTTTCAACGACGTTCCAACAAGTCAGTTCGTAACATTTCTGCCCTGCTAGAGCTGCCCCAGTCAACTGTAAGTGCTGTTATTGTGAAGTGGAAACGTCTAGGAGCAACATAGTCTCAGCCGTGAAGTGGTACACCACACAAGCTCACAGAATGCGACCGCCCCAAATAATGTGTCTGTCCCTGGTTGCAACACTCACTACCAAGTTCCAAACTGCCTCTGGAAGCAACGTCAGCACAATAACTGTTTGTCGGGAGCTTCATGAAATGGTTTTCCAAGGCCGAGCAGCCGCACGCACACAAGCCTAAGATCACCATATGCAATGCCAAGCGTAGGCTGGACTAGTGTAAAGCTTGTCGCCATTGGACTCTGGAGCAGTAGTAATGTGTTCTCTGGAGTGATGAATCACGCTTCACCATCTGGCAGTCCGACGGACGAATCTGGGTGTGGCAGATGCCGGGAGAACACTACCTGCCCGAATGCATAGTGCCAACTGTAGAGTTTGGTGGAGGAGGAATAATGGTCTGGGGCTGTTTTTCATGGTTCGGGTTAGGCCCCTTAGTTCCAGTGAAGAGAAATCTTTATGCTACAGCATACAATGACATTCTAGACGATTCTGTGGCTTCCAACTTTGTAGCAACAGTTTGGGGAATGCCCTTTCCTGTTTCAGCATGACAATGCCCCCGTGCACAAAGCGAGGTCCATACAGAAATGGTTTGTCGAGATCGGTGTGGAAGAACTTGACTGGCCTGCACAGAGCCCTGACTTCAACCCCATCGAACACCTTTGGGATGAATTGGAACGCCGACTGTGCGCCAGGCCTAATCGCCCAACATCAGTGCCCGACCTCACTAATGCTCGTGGCTGAATGGAAGCAAGTCCCCGCAGCAATGTTCCAACATCTAGTGGAACGCCTTCACAGAAGAATGGAGGCTGTTAGAGCAGCAAAGGGGGGACCAACTCCATATTAATGCCCATGATTTCGGAATGAGATGTTTGACGAGCAGGTGTCCACATACTTTTGGTCATATAGTGTATGAAATAATTGATGATTACATTTTTTTTAAAGAATAACAAAGCTGTAAAACATGATCCTAAATTTAAACCATCATCTTAGTGAATACCATTGGTGTTTGAGGGTTTCAGCATTAAAATATATATTTTTTTTTTAACACACTTTTATTTATTTTTAACAGTTTTCAATGTTTTGGCATCAAACTGGTGGCAGTTGTGAAAAAAGTAAATAGTTGGAAAAGTTAAAGAGTTAATTGAAAATAATGCTATTGTTGATTAGATGTTTTTTTTCATTACGTTTTATTTTTAAGATATTAGTGGTATATTTTCTAAAGGCACAAATCTAAATAAATAGTTCCGTATCTTTATGTTCAGAGCCTTTGATTCATTCATCGGGGTTTTACACATCTTTCACCCCTGAGTCATTTATTCAAAATCAACATTTTCTGTTAAATACCATGAGACCATTAAGTTTAGTCCCCAATACATCAGATAATGATGGGCTCACCATTTAGTCATTTTAACTACCATTTAATCCAATAGGCAAAAAATATAAGATACTGCTGAATAGAAAGTATAGTAGATGGTAAGTATAATTTTACATACAGTATTTGACTATAACTTGACATGCAATTTTTTAAGTATAATTTGTATCCGATGGCAGGTTGTGAGCATGTTGAGGAATATGTCTTCCAGATTCATTATCCTTACACAGAACATACGTAGGAGATTCATTATCCTTATACAGAACATACGTAGGAGATTCATTATCCTTACAGAGAACATACGTAGGAGATTCATTATCCTTACACAGAACATATGTAGGAGATTCATTATCCTTATACAGAACATACGTAGGAGATTCATTATCCTTATAAGAACATATGTAGGAGATTCATTATCATAACACAGAACATATGTAGGAGATTCATTATCCTTACACAGAACACACATAGGAGATTCATTATCCTAATACAGAACATACGTAGGAGATTCATTATCCTTATACAGAACATACGTAGGAGATTCATTATCCTTATACAGAACATATGTAGGAGATTCATTATCCTTATACAGAACATACGTAGGAGATTCATTATCCTAATACAGAACATACGTAGGAGATTCATTATCCTTATACAGAACATACGTAGGAGATTCATTATCCTTATACAGAACATACTGTATGTAGGAGATTCATTATCCTAATACAGAACATACGTAGGAGATTCATTATCCTTATACAGAACATACATAGGAGATTCATTATCCTTATACAGAACATACTGTATGTAGGAGATTCATTATCCTAATACAGAACATACATAGGAGATTCATTATCCTAATACAGAACATACATAGGAGATTCATTATCCTTACACAGAACATACATAGGAGAAATCATCAGAAATAGGGGTGTTGTCCAGCAGTTGGCTGCTGTAAAAATGTAGTACGGTGTTGAATGCCATTTCTGCTCCATGCAACATTATAGAAGATCACCTGTTCTATGTGACTCTTATCAGTTGATACAGTATCACCTGTTCTATGTGACTCTTATCAGTTGATACAGAATCACCTGTTCTATGTGACTCTTACCACCTGATACACTATTACCTGTTCTATGTGACTCTTATCAGTTGATACAGTATCACCTGTTCTATGTGACTCTTATCAGCTGATACAGTATCACATGTTCTATGTGACTCTTATCACCTGTTCTATGTGACTCTTATCAGTTGATACAGTATCACCTGTTCTATGTGACTCTTATCAGTTGATACAGAATCACCTGTTCTATGTGACTCTTACCACCTGATACACTATTACCTGTTCTATGTGACTCTTATCAGTTGATACAGTATCACCTGTTCTATGTGACTCTTATCACCTGTTCTATGTGACTCTTATCAGTTGATACAGTATCACCTGTTCTATGTGACTCTTATCAGTTGATACAGTATCACCTGTTCTATGTGACTCTTATCAGTTGATACAGTATCACCTGTTCTATGTGACTCTTATCAGTTGATACAGTATCACCTGTTCTATGTGACTCTTATCAGTTGATACAGTATCACCTGTTCTATGTGACTCTTATCAGTTGATACAGTATCACCTGTTCTATGTGACTCTTATCAGTTGATACAGTATCACCTGTTCTATGTGACTCTTATCAGTTGATACAGTATCACCTGTTCTATGTGACTCTTATCACCTGATACACTATCACCTGTTCTATGTGACTCTTATCAGTTGATACACTATCACCTGTTCTATGTGACTCTTATCAGTTGATACAGTATCACCTGTTCTATGTGACTCTTATCAGTTGATACAGTATCACCTGTTCTATGTGACTCTTATCAGTTGATACAGTATCACCTGTTCTATGTGACTCTTATCAGCTGATACAGTATCACCTGTTCTATGTGACTCTTATCAGTTGATACAGTATCACCTGTTCTATGTGACTCTTATCAGTTGATACAGTATCACCTGTTCTATGTGACTCTTATCAGTTGATACAGTATCACCTGTTCTATGTGACTCTTATCAGCTGATACAGTATCACCTGTTCTATGTGACTCTTATCAGCTGATACAGTATCACCTGTTCTATGTGACTCTTATCAGCTGATACAGTATCACCTGTTCTATGTGACTCTTATCAGTTGATACAGTATCACCTGTTCTATGTGACTCGTATCACCTGATACAGTATCACCTGTTCTATGTGACTCTTATCAGCTGATACAGTATCACCTGTTCTATGTGACTCTTATCAGTTGATACAGTATCACCTGTTCTATGTGACTCTTATCAGCTGATACAGTATCACCTGTTCTATGTGACTCTTATCAGTTGATACAGTATCACCTGTTCTATGTGACTCTTATCAGTTGATACAGTATCACCTGTTCTATGTGACTCTTATCACCTGATACAGTATCACCTGTTCTATGTGACTCTCATCACCTGATACACTATCACCTGTTCTATGTGACTCTTATCAGTTGATACAGTATCACCTGTTCTATGTGACTCTTATCAGTTGATACAGTATCACCTGTTCTATGTGACTCTTATCAGCTGATAAAGGATCACCTGTCTCTCTGCGTGACATTCATCAGCTTACAGTGTCTCAAGGAAATTCAGATAATGAGTGGAATATATTGTTATATACAACCCAGGTAATTCAGTAGTGTATTGTACACTATCGTTCTTAATGGTAACACATAGAGTGACTCTTTCCACTTTGTCCCATTGAAGCACACTGGCTTATGGAGAATTATGATGTAGTATTTACAGCCACATCCATTTAGGATTTGTTTTTTTACCTTTCAACATAAATTGATGTCAAATTGATACGTACTATATACGTTATATACGTTAACTATATACGTTAACTAGGCACTACATCGTTTTGGTTCAGTAGTTATCCATTTATATACGTTATGTACGTTAACTATATACGTTAACTAGGCACTACATCGTTTTGGTTCAGTAGTTATCCATTTTGAGCAATTTGATTAAGTGATAGTTCGTAAAAAAAAAAAATGTGTACAAATTACGAAGAAGTCATATCCAAAGTAAAGGGAATATTGATTTGGTGCAGTGAACAAGGGACTTGGTGAATTTGTTTGTTGTACTCAGTCAGTTCAGAATGTGCTTATAGTTTTGAAACATGAATCATTTTGATGGTCTGTTTAGATTGTTGTGCTTACAGCTGTGAAAAATGTACCGCATACTTGTGAAAAATGCACCAAAGTGATTGAAAAAAAAACTGTAACACATTTAAAAGAAATGGAACACAAGTTAAAAATAGATGCCACCTTCAATTTTTACCAGCCATTTGTAAAACAAAATTACATCGCAACTCCATTTTGAAATCCACTTATTACATTGTGTTGAATGTTCTGGTCTGTTTTTTTTTTTTTACACGTTCTGAATGTTAAGACGGGTCAGTGGGTCAGTGGCATCCACATTCTAGTTGTAGTCAGGTGTGCTAATGTCAGGGGAATGCTGGGAGTTGTAGGATTTAAGCAGGGGTAAATTACTGTAATTGGATTTGACATAATTACGGTATACTTTCCTTAAACTCACTTTAAGGTTACTGTAACTTATCTGCTTGTACGTGTGTTTGTGTGTGTGTGTTTGTATGCGGGTGTTAGATCTTAATTTGACCAGTTATAGTTAATGGACATTTTTGTAGGGGTTGATTTAAAAAAAATATATATTGTTAGGGCAAATCAAGTCTGACATTTTAGAGTGGTAATTAAACAATTCAGAGGGTATACGGGTTTACATTTCTTGTATACGTGTGTGTGTGTGTGTGTGTGTGTGTGTGTGTGTGTGTGTGTGTGTGTGTGTGTGTGTGTGTGTGTGTGTGTGTGTGTGTGTGTGTGTGTGTGTGTGTGTGTGTATGCAACATCTCATTGTTGGCACCACATAGCTCTATTTCAGTACCTTCGTGCCTCTAGTCTCTTTATTGCACTAGAATTAATGGCACCCCTTTCCTCATCACACACACACACACACACACACGCACACACACTTTATACTGTATAGTGAAATAGCCCAACTGTAACTGTAATTCACACACACACACACACACACACACACACACACACACACACACACACACACACACACACACACACACACACACACACACACACACACACACACACACACACACACACACACACACACACTTTATACTGTGAGGTTAAATAGCCCAACTGTAGTATTACAGCTGACTATTTCCTATAGTGCACTAAAGGCCCGGAAGGGGAATGGGGTGGAATTTGGGACGCACACCCAATCAGTGGTAGAATGGCTCTCTGCTCAAAGATAAAGGATAACATTACACAGAAATT
This sequence comes from Salvelinus namaycush, assembly GCF_016432855.1. NCBI lineage: Eukaryota > Metazoa > Chordata > Actinopteri > Salmoniformes > Salmonidae > Salvelinus > Salvelinus namaycush. The sequence continues at coordinate 6,234,697 of NC_052311.1, read as the reverse complement.
AGTCTTGACAACGTGCCTCAGTCCTCTGCAATGGGAGTCAGCTGTCAGTCCTCTACAATGGGAGTCAGCTGTCAGTCCTCTACAATGGGAGTCAGCTGTCAGTCCTCTACAATGGGAGTCAGCTGTCAGTCCTCTACAATGGGAGTCAGCTGTCCGTCCTCTACAATGGGAGTCAGCTGTCAGTCCTCTACAATGGGAGTCAGCTGTCAGTCCTCTACAATGGGAGTCAGCTGTCAGTCCTCTACAATGGGAGTCAGCTGTCAGTCCTCTACAATGGGAGTCAGCTGTCAGTCCTCTACAATGGGAGTCAGCTGTCAGTCCTCTACAATGGGAGTCAGCTGTCAGTCCTCTACAATGGGAGTCAGCTGTCCGTCCTCTACAATGGGAGTCAGCTGTCCGTCCTCTACAATGGGAGTCAGCTGTCAGTCCTCTACAATGGGAGTCAGCTGTCAGTCCTCTACAATGGGAGTCAGCTGTCAGTCCTCTACAATGGGAGTCAGCTGTCAGTCCTCTACAATGGGAGTCAGCTGTCAGTCCTCTACAATGGGAGTCAGCTGTCAGTCCTCTACAATGGGAGTCAGCTGTCAGTCCTCTACAATGGGAGTCAGCTGTCAGTCCTCTACAATGGGAGTCAGCTGTCAGTCCTCTACAATGGGAGTCAGCTGTCAGTCCTCTACAATGGGAGTCAGCTGTCAGTCCTCTACAATGGGAGTCAGCTGTCAGTCCTCTACAATGGGAGTCAGCTGTCAGTCCTCTACAATGGGAGTCAGCTGTCCGTCCTCTACAATGGGAGTCAGCTGTCAGTCCTCTACAATGGGAGTCAGCTGTCCGTCCTCTACAATGGGAGTCAGCTGTCCGTCCTCTACAATGGGAGTCAGCTGTCAGTCCTCTACAATGGGAGTCAGCTGTCAGTCCTCTACAATGGGAGTCAGCTGTCCGTCCTCTACAATGGGAGTCAGCTGTCTAGTCCTCTACAATGGGAGTCAGCTGTCAGTCCTCTACAATGGGAGTCAGCTGTCAGTCCTCTACAATGGGAGTCAGCTGTCAGTCCTCCTACAATGGGAGTCAGCTGTCCGTCCTCTACAATGGGAGTCAGCTGTCCGTCCTCTACAATGTCCGTCCTCTACAATGGGA
>NC_052311.1:6130993-6233463 GCF_016432855.1 Salvelinus namaycush | reverse complement strand
AGTAAATAGGTTGACCACCATAGTCCTGATAAGTAAATAGGTTGACCACCATACTGCTGATAAGTAAATAGGTTGACCACCATACTGCTGATAAGTAAATAGGTTGACCACCATACCGCTGATAAGTAAATAGGTTGACCACCATACCGCTGATAAGTAAATAGGTTGACCACCATACCGCTGATAAGTAAATAGGTTGACCACCATACCGCTGATAAGTAAATAGGTTGACCACCATACCGCTGATAAGTAAATAGGTTGACCACCATACCGCTGATAAGTAAATAGGTTGACCACCATACCGCTGATAAGTAAATAGGTTGACCACCATACCGCTGATAAGTAAATAGGTTGACCGCCATACCGCTGATAAGTAAATAGGTTGACCGCAATACTGCTGATAAGTAAATAGGTTGACCGCCATACTGCTGATAAGTAAATAGGTTGACCGCCATACTGCTGATAAGTAAATAGGTTGACCACCATACCGCTGATAAGTAAATAGGTTGACCGCAATACCGCTGATAAGTAAATAGGTTGACCGCCATACCGCTGATAAGTAAATAGGTTGACCGCCATACCGCTGATAAGTAAATAGGTTGACCGCAATACTGCTGATAAGTAAATAGGTTGACCGCCATACCGCTGATAAGTAAATAGGTTGACCACCATACCGCTGATAAGTAAATAGGTTGACCGCAATACTGCTGATAAGTAAATAGGTTGACCGCCATACCGCTGATAAGTAAATAGGTTGACCACCATACCGCTGATAAGTAAATAGGTTGACCACCATACCGCTGATAAGTAAATAGGTTGACCACCATACTGCTGATAAGTAAATAGGTTGACCACCATACCGCTGATAAGTAAATAGGTTGAACGCCATACCGCTGATAAGTAAATAGGTTGACCGCCATACTGCTGATAAGTAAATAGGTTGACCACCATACTGCTGATAAGTAAATAGGTTGACCGCAATACTGCTGATAAGTAAATAGGTTGACCACCATACTGCTGATAAGTAAATAGGTTGACCGCAATACTGCTGATAAGTAAATAGGTTGACCGCAATACTGCTGATAAGTAAATAGGTTGACCACCATACTGCTGATAAGTAAATAGGTTGACCACCATACTGCTGATAAGTAAATAGGTTGACCACCATAGTCCTGATAAGTAAATAGGTTGACCACCATACTGCTGATAAGTAAATAGGTTGACCACCATAGTCCTGATAAGTAAATAGGTTGACCACCATACTGCTAAGTAAATAGGTTGACCACCATACTGCTGATAAGTAAATAGGTTGACCACCATAGTCCTGATAAGTAAATAGGTTGACCACCATACTGCTGATAAGTAAATAGATTGACCACCATAGTCCTGATAAGTAAATAGGTTGACCACCATACTGCTGATAAGTAAATAGGTTGACCACCATAGTCCTGATAAGTAAATAGGTTGACCACCATACTGCTGATAAGTAAATAGGTTGACCACCATACTGCTGATAAGTAAATAGATTGACCACCATAGTCCTGATAAGTAAATAGGTTGACCACCATAGTCCTGATAAGTAAATAGGTTGACCACCATAGTCCTGATAAGTAAATAGGTTGACCGCCATACTGCTGATAAGTAAATAGGTTGACCACCATAGTCCTGATAAGTAAATAGGTTGACCACCATAGTCCTGATAAGTAAATAGGTTGACCACCATACTGCTGATAAGTAAATAGGTTGACCACCATAGTCCTGATAAGTAAATAGGTTGACCACCATACTGCTGATAAGTAAATAGGTTGACCACCATAGTCCTGATAAGTAAATAGGTTGACCGCCATACTGCTGATAAGTAAATAGGTTGACCACCATAGTCCTGATAAGTAAATAGGTTGACCGCCATACTGCTGATAAGTAAATAGGTTGACCGCCATACTGCTGATAAGTAAATAGATTGACCACCATAGTCCTGATAAGTAAATAGGTTGACCACCATAGTCCTGATAAGTAAATAGGTTGACCACCATACTGCTGATAAGTAAATAGGTTGACCACCATAGTCCTGATAAGTAAATAGGTTGACCGCCATACTGCTGATAAGTAAATAGATTGACCACCATACTGCTGATAAGTAAATAGGTTGACCACCATAGTCCTGATAAGTAAATAGGTTGACCACCATAGTCCTGATAAGTAAATAGGTTGACCACCATAGTCCTGATAAGTAAATAGGTTTACCACCATAGTCCTGATAAGTAAATAGGTTGACCACCATAGTCCTGATAAGTAAATAGGTTGACCACCATAGTCCTGATAAGTAAATAGGTTGACCACCATACTGCTGATAAGTGAATAGGTTGACCACCATACTGCTGATAAGTAAATAGGTTGACCACCATACTGCTGATAAGTAAATAGGTTGACCACCATAGTCCTGATAAGTAAATAGGTTGACCACCATACTGCTGATAAGTAAATAGGTTGACCACCATACTGCTGATAAGTAAATAGGTTGACCACCATACTGCTGATAAGTAAATAGGTTGACCACCATAGTCCTGATAAGTAAATAGGTTGACCACCATACTGCTGATAAGTAAATAGGTTGACCACCATACTGCTGATAAGTAAATAGGTTGACCACCATACTGCTGATAAGTAAATAGGTTGACCACCATACTGCTGATAAGTAAATAGGTTGACCACCATACTGCTGATAAGTAAATAGGTTGACCATAATACTGCTGATAAGTAAATAGGTTGACCACCATACTGCTGATAAGTAAATAGGTTGACCACCATACTGCTGATAAGTAAATAGGTTGACCACCATACTGCTGATAAGTAAATAGGTTGACCACCATACTGCTGATAAGTAAATAGGTTGACCACCATACTGCTGATAAGTAAATAGGTTGACCACCATACTGCTGATAAGTAAATAGGTTGACCACCATACTGCTGATAAGTAAATAGGTTGACCACCATAGTCCTGATAAGTAAATAGGTTGACCGCCATACTGCTGATAAGTAAATAGATTGACCACCATACTGCTGATAAGTAAATAGGTTGACCACCATAGTCCTGATAAGTAAATAGGTTGACCACCATAGTCCTGATAAGTAAATAGGTTGACCACCATAGTCCTGATAAGTAAATAGGTTTACCACCATAGTCCTGATAAGTAAATAGGTTGACCACCATAGTCCTGATAAGTAAATAGGTTGACCACCATAGTCCTGATAAGTAAATAGGTTGACCACCATACTGCTGATAAGTAAATAGGTTGACCACCATACTGCTGATAAGTAAATAGGTTGACCACCATACTGCTGATAAGTAAATAGGTTGACCACCATAGTCCTGATAAGTAAATAGGTTGACCACCATACTGCTGATAAGTAAATAGGTTGACCACCATACTGCTGATAAGTAAATAGGTTGACCACCATAGTCCTGATAAGTAAATAGGTTGACCACCATACTGCTGATAAGTAAATAGGTTGACCACCATACTGCTGATAAGTAAATAGGTTGACCACCATACTGCTGATAAGTAAATAGGTTGACCACCATACTGCTGATAAGTAAATAGGTTGACCACCATACTGCTGATAAGTAAATAGGTTGACCACCATACTGCTGATAAGTAAATAGGTTGACCACCATACTGCTGATAAGTAAATAGGTTGACCATAATACTGCTGATAAGTAAATAGGTTGACCACCATACTGCTGATAAGTAAATAGGTTGACCACCATACTGCTGATAAGTAAATAGGTTGACCACCATACTGCTGATAAGTAAATAGGTTGACCACCATACTGCTGATAAGTAAATAGGTTGACCACCATACTGCTGATAAGTAAATAGGTTGACCACCATACTGCTGATAAGTAAATAGGTTGACCACCATAGTCCTGATAAGTAAATAGGTTGACCACCATTCTGCTGATAAGGATAGCAGCAACGAGTGCTAACGATACCGATCTTATGGTATTTCTGCCTTACAAGGCTCCTAATACACGTTGAAATACAACGACATGGTTCAGTTACTTAATGGCATTACGGATCCATCCCAAATTGCACCCTATTCCCTAAATAGTGCACTACTTTTGACCAGAGCCCTATGCGCCCTGGTCATAAATAGTGCACTATATAGGGAATAGGGTGCAATTTGGGACGAATACATGGTGTGGCGTTGCTCCTAGGAGCGTGATTCTGAGTGGCACAGCACTCTTATTGGTTGTGAGTGAGGTCATAGCAGGAAGTGTGACTAGGATGTGTGAGGCTGTTTTAGCGATACAAAGTGCCTGCTGTTTACTGGATGCTGCCTGCTGATAATGAGCCTGGTTTTGTGTATGGGGTGGCTAGTGAGCTAATCCCGGAGTTATGAACTAAGCCCTTCTCATAAACCTCAGAAACTCTCAGACCTGATACGTTTAACCGTTAGATTTTAACAAACAGTCTATTTGTGATAGAGCAATCCTTCATTTTATGATCTTTTTTTTGACGGAGCAAATAAGCAAACAGGTTGGTTAAACTAAATGTCAAACTGTTGCAAGGACCATCATCTGCACAGTAGTGGGTCTTTGCTGGTTGTAGCCATTAGTCTGAAATGTATTATTCCTGCAGACAAGTAGCTCCTTGAAGATAAATCAAAGGTGTTGTTTAATTCATCTGCAACATCAATGCTCTGAAATTTAATTTAGTTTCTCCGCAGTTTCGAATAATGCCAGATGCCTTTTTAGAAGGTTTGGTAGAGGAATCACAACAGTACAAATCAAGGCAGGCAACTTAATCGTTCATAGTGGGTACTATTCATCAGTACTGTGTACTTCCCATCCCTCTACAGCCCCAGCCAGTGTTAGCAATGTTCAGAATGCATTACCTCACAACAACCACTTATCTACCTGACTTCCATCTGTCTGTCTGGTGAGGATAATCATGACGCACCATTTGCTAAATGTACTATATGTTACGAATTTGCAAAGCGTATGATATGTTACCAATTCTAGCTAAATCAAATCAAGTTTATTTTATATAGCCCTTCGTACATGAGCTAATATCTCGAAGTGCTGTACAGAAACCCAGCCTAAAACCCCAAACAGCAAGCAATGCAGGTGTAGAAGCACGGTGGCTAGGAAAAACTCCCTAGAAAGGCCAAAACCTAGGAAGAAACCTAGAGAGGAACCAGGCTATGAGGGGTGGCCAGTCCTCTTCTGGCTGTGCCGGGTGGAGATTATAACAGAACATGGCCAACATATTCAAATGTTCATAAATGACCAGCATGGTCAAATAATAATCAGGAGTAAATGTCAGTTGGCTTTTCATAGCCGATCATTAAGAGTATCTCTACCGCTCCTGCGGTCTCTAGAGAGTTGAAAACAGCAGGTTTTCAGCTAGGTGGCTAATGTTAGCTAGCTGGCTAACGTAAGCTAGGCTAGGGGTTACGGTTAAGTTTAGGAGTTAGATTAGGGTTAGGGGAAGGGTTAGCTAAAATGGTAAAGGTTAGGGAAAGGGTTAGCTAACATGCTAAGCAGAGTCGCTAACAAGTAGTAAGTAGTTGAAAAGTTGCCAATTAGCTAAAAAGCCAAAGTTGTCTGTGATGAGATTTGAACTTACAACCTTTAGGTTGCTAAACGTTTGCGCTATGTCCCGACCCATACCCCCCGACCAACCACCCTACTTTCGCTTTTTTTGTTGCCTTCAGTAACCATCTGCCTTATGTAACCATACCAAACGTAAAATATCATACTAATTTGAGTGTCCCGGGATGTACATTTTACTATGTTACGTCTAGTCTATGAGACCAGGCTGCATATTTGGACAGCGTAAACATGCAGTTACAGATGATATGATCGGTCATGCATCTCTTCAGAGTGAGGCACATCAAATCGATTGAGATATCGACACACAAAGTACCCTCTCTTGCTTCTTAACCACAGCACATTTCACACCGTCGATGCTAACATGGTTTCGGTGAGACCCAATCTAATTCACAGGCGAGCTTCTAGAAGTTAGTCGTCAATGTGATCTCATTCTGGAGCCAAAAACCAAACGGCATTGGATGAACCTAACAAACGTTGTCTACAACCGCCAAACATCTACAACTGAACAATACACACAATGTTCTATTAAACTACTATATATCACCCTTTCTTATCTAGTGGGTTGTCACAGTCCTTCCTCTGTTTGTCCTATAGTAACCTAGCTATTCTTTTATGTGTCGAGTTTGAGCAGTGGGCTGCTGTTGTGATTTTATTTATGGACGGTTGGATATTTTCTCTGGGTGTATTCCAGTTATTCTGGCCTTTTGGGGTCTCCACAGGAAGGGGTTTATGGACTGTGGCTTATCCTGTGATGTTTTTGGTAACTGTTGTGTTAACACACACACAGTGTACACACACACACACACACACACACACACACACACACACACAGAGGAGAGAAGAAGAGAGAGAAAACTGACGCCCCCCCGCAGGTTGCTGACAAACCCCTTTAGAGAGACACGCTCACTCTGCTTCCTCGCCACAAGAAACCTCTCTCTGTGTCACACACACTCACACACACACACACACACGCACGCACGCACGCACGCACACACGCACACTCACACACACGCACGCGCCCTCCCAAAACGTGCTGATCTCATTTCGCCACACTTGCTTCTATTCATAGCTGATATTTTCCATTCAAGTGTGAAGAGGACCTGTTTCCTTTACTCATAAAACTGGGCCCGACCCAACCGACCGTGGTTGTGATTCGGGACGTGGAGGGTGCATGGTACTCCAGTGAATGGTGCTGATACTCCTGATTAGTTTGTCATTACACTTCTCTGCAGATCTATCCCATAAAGAACATAGCCAACGATAGCAACGTCCTGCAACAGTGGCAGATGGATAACTACTAGGCTACCGTTAGTTTGTGTCGGTGAGCTGTAGCCTAGCCCCTTTGTCTTTACAGAGCTGTGTGATTGAGTATGCAATCCACAGACCACACATTGTGAGCAGTTCCTCTGTAATAAAATTCAATTTAAAATGTTTTGGAAAAATCTCTCTCTCTCTGTGATAAACAAAGCAGAAACTCATCATTCAGTGAAGACAGACCTATTATGTTATACTGCATTATAATTCATTGACGAGGCCATCTATTTTCCTACTGCTTCTCAATTTACTTCATCATTGCAGAGAACTGCTGAGTCTTTTTCAGCGTCAGTAAACAGAGTAAAAAGAGCAGGAGAGGAGAGAAGGAGAGGAGAGAAGGAGAGGAGAGGAGCAGAGAAGGAGATAAGAGAAGAAGAGAAGGAGAGGAGAGAAGAGAAGGAAGAGAGAAGAGAAGGAAGAGAGGATAGAAGCAGGAGAGGAGAGAGGAGAGGAGAGCAGGAGAGGAGAGCAGGAGAGGAGAGCAGAAGAGAGGAGAGAGGAGAGCAGGAGGCGAGAAGGTGGAGGTGAGGAGAGAAGAAGGAGCAGGAGGAGGTGAGGAGAGAAGGAGAGGCGAGAAGGTGGAGAGAAGAGGAGGCGAGAAGGTGGAGAGAAGAGAAGAGAAGGAGGAGGAGGAGGTGAGGAGAGAAGGGAAGGAGGAGGTGAGGATGAGAGAAGGAGGAGGTGAGGAGGACGAGGAGATGAGGAGAGAAGGAGGTGGAGGAGGTGAGGAGAGAAGGAGGTGGAGGAGGTGAGGAGAGGGAGTGGAGGAGGTGGAGGAGGTGAGGAGAGAAGGAGGTGTGGAGGTGAGGAGAGGGAGTGGAGGAGGTGGAGGAGGTGAGGAGAGAAGGAGGTGAGGTGGAGGAGGTGAGGAGAGAAGGAGGTGTGGAGGAGGTGGAGGAGGTGAGGAGAGAAGGATGTGAGGAGGTGGAGGAGGTGAGGAGAGAAGGAGGTGAGGAGAGAAGGAGGTGAGGAGAGAAGGAGGTGAGGAGGTGGAGGAGGTGGAGGAGGTGAGGAGAGAAGGAGGTGGAGGAGGTGAGGAGAGAAGGAGGTGAGGAGGTGGAGGAGGGAAGGAAGGAAGAGAAGGAGGGGGAGGAAGCGAAGGAGGACAGGCACTGATGCGCGCATAACTTACTGTTTGTTGGTTGATCAAGATATCTTGTTAGAACACCTTAATTAGCTGTCCTGGTTAATTAACAAAGCAACTTAGCTGAATGTCCATTAAGGAAGAGAAGGTTAAGCAGCATGTGTGTTACCTACCATGTAATAAGCAATATAAAATTAACAGTAAACATTACACTCACAAAAGTTCCAAAGGAATAGAGACATTTAAATGTCATATTATGTCTATATACGATGTGCAAATAGTTAAAGTACAAAAGGGAAAATAAATATACATAAATCCCTCTCTATCTCTCTCTCCCCCCTGCTTTGCTGATCAGTCCTAAGTAGGCTGGAACCCACAGGTACATCTTCTCTCTTCACACACACATGGCTCTATTTTTAACGCCACTCAGCCACACAGCAGGATGTATCTCTCCTTCTCTCCCCCTGCCTGTGATTTCTAACTCCCTCTGAACGCTGAAACTCTCTCTCTCTCTCCCTCCTCTTCTATCCCTCTCTCTCTCCTCTGCCTCTATCCCTCTATCCTCTCTCTCTCTCTCCTCCTCTATCCCTCTATCCTCTCTCTCTCTCTCCTCCTCTATCCCTCGATCCTCTCTCTCTCTCTCTCCTCCTCTATCCCTCTCTCCTCTATCCCTCTCTATCTCTCTGTCTCTCCTCCTCTATCCCTCTCCTCTCTCTCCTCTCTCTATCCCTCTCTGTCCCTCTCAGCTGGGCCAGTCAGCCCAGCTGAGAACAGAGCTTGCTGTGAGAGAGTAACCTCTGATCCAGAGGGCAGTGTAATACTGTAGGTTCATCCACATCTTGGTGACTGTGACTGGGGCTTTGTTTAGCTGCCTTCCTGAGAGTCCCTGTGCTCTGTCCAGGATGCCAGCTGGTCAGACCTCTCTGTCCAGGATGCCAGCTGGTCAGACCTCTCTGTCCAGGATGCCAGCTGGTCAGACCTCTCTGTCCAGGATGCCAGCTGGTCAGACCTCTCTGTCCAAGATGCCAGCTGGTCAGACCTCTCTGTCCAGGATGCCAGTTGGTCAGACCTCTCTGTCCAGGATGCCAGCCGGTCAGACCTCTCTGCCCAGGTTGGCAGCCGGTCAGACCTCTCTGTCCACGATGCCAGCTGGTCAGACCTCTCTGTCCAGGATGCCAGCTAGTCAGACCTCTCTGTCCAGGATGACAGCCGGTCAGACCTCTCTGTCCAGGATGCCAGCTAGTCAGACCTCTCTGTCCAGGTTGGCAGCCGGTCAGACCTCTCTGTCCACGATGCCAGCTGGTCAGACCTCTCTGTCCAGGATGCCAGCTAGTCAGACCTCTCTGTCCAGGATGCCAGCTGGTCAGACCTCTCTGTCCAGGATGCCAGCTGGTCAGACCTCTCTGTCTAGGATGCCAGCTGGTCAGACCTCTCTGTCCAGGATGCCAGTTGGTCAGACCTCTCTGTCCACGATGCCAGCTGGTCAGACCTCTCTGTCCAGGATGACAGCTGGTCTCTGTCCAGGATGCCAGCTGGTCAGACCTCTCTGTCCAGGATGCCAGCTAGTCAGACCTCTCTGTCCAGGATGCCAGCTGGTCAGACCTCGCTGTCCAGGATGCCAGCTAGTCAGACCTCTCTGTCCAGGATGCCAGCTAGTCAGACCTCTCTGTCCAGGATGCCAGCTAGTCAGACCTCTCTGTCCAGGATGCCAGCTAGTCAGACCTCTCTGTCCAGGATGCCAGCTAGTCAGACCTCTCTGTCCAGGATGCCAGCCGGTCAGACCTCTCTGTCCAGGTTGGCAGCCGGTCAGACCTCTCTGTCCACGATGCCAGCTGGTCAGACCTCTCTGTCCAGGATGCCAGCTGGTCAGACCTCTCTGTCCAGGATGCCAGCCGGTCAGACCTCTCTGCCCAGGTTGGCAGCCGGTCAGACCTCTCTGTCCAGGATGCCAGCTAGTCAGACCTCTCTGTCCAGGATGTCAGCTGGTCAGACCTCTCTGTCCAGGATGTCAGCTAGTCAGACCTCTCTGTCCAGGTTGGCAGCCGGTCAGACCTCTCTGTCTACGATGCCAGCTGGTCAGACCTCTCTGTCTACGATGCCAGCTGGTCAGACCTCTCTGTCCAGGATGCCAGCTAGTCAGACCTCTCTGTCCAGGTTGGCAGCCGGTCAGACCTCTCTGTCCACGATGCCAGCTGGTCAGACCTCTCTGTCCAGGATGCCAGCTAGTCAGACCTCTCTGTCCAGGTTGGCAGCCGGTCAGACCTCGCTGTCCACGATGCCAGCTGGTCAGATCTCTCTGTCCACGATGCCAGCCGGTCAGACCTCTCTGTCCAGGATGCCAGCCAGTCAGACCTCTCTGTCCAGGTTGGCAGCCAGTCAGACCTCTCTGTCTAGGTTGGCCAGCCAGTCAGATCTCTCTATCCAGGTTGGCAGCCAGTCAGACCACTCTATCCAGGTTGGCAGCCAATCAGACCTCTCTATCCAGGTTGGCAGCCAATCAGATCTCCCATGGAGCCATGGAACAGCAGATATCACCTCTCAGCTGTAGCTGAAGCCTCTGAACTGCGTTCCAAATGGTACACTATTCCCTATATAGTGCACCAATTTTGACCAGAACCCCATAGTGCTCTACATATGGAATAGGGGCACATTTGGGATATAGCTCCAACTCTCTCCCAAGGAGCTAAACTCAGATTATCCCAGGTCTCCCTGCTAGCTTCACCTTGCCTACCGTCCTGCTCAGCTCAGAGTATCCCAGGTCTCCCTGCTAGCTTCACCTTGCCTACCATCCTGCTCAGCTCAGAGTATCCCAGGTCTCCCTGCTAGCTTCACCTTGCCTACCGTCCTGCTCAGCTCAGAGTATCCCAGGTCTCCCTGCTAGCTTCACCTTGCCTACCGTCCTGCTCAGCTCAGAGTATCCCAGGATCTCCCTGCTAGCTTCACCTTGCCTACCGTCCTGCTCAGCTCAGAGTATCCCAGGTCTCCCTGCTAGCTTCACCTTGCCTGTCTCTGTGCCTCCTGACAGGGGCTTAGCTCACCTCCCTCCCTCTCACAGATAAAGCCCAGGCTACGCTAGGCTACGCTAGGCTACGCTAACTGGGGCTGCATGGCAATAGCACCCTAACTTCATTATATCACAGGTCTGTCTGGCATGCAGCCAACCCGACTGTGCCTTGAATCACTCCTAGTTAATCCAGGTCTCACACAGAGCACAGATGAGCGCTGTGTTTGAAGCAGTGAGGACTAGCTAGAAGATATTTTTTTTAAATTGAATTTTGTCAAGGGGAAAAAGAAGTAAACAACGAAATACAAAACTTGTTTTTTCTTTTTGCCAAGGATAGAGGGTAGAGCGCGCCTCAAGTCCTCCACACCTGCCCTAGCCGGGTTGGTAAACACCGCATTACATTCTGAATGGAATAATGACCTCCACACAGCTACATATCACACACTAAGTAGCCGGTGATTTAAAAGTGCATTAAGTATTTTCCTCCAGACCTCCTCTGATTAACAATGTCTCAAGCCCTCACCGTTTCCCTCCTAAACAGTGTTTGTCAACCGGCTATCTACTACTGAACTACATGGTTTGCCTGGGTAATGACCCTGTGTCTGTGTTTTGCTGGGTAATGACCCTGTGTCTGTGTTTTGCTGGGTAATGACCCTGTGTCTGTGTTTTGCTGGGTAATGACCCTGTGTGTGTGTTTTGCTGGGTAATGACCCTGTGTGTGTGTTTTGCTGGGTAATGACCCTGTGTGTGTGTTTTGCTGGGTAATGACCCTGTGTGTGTGTTTTGCTGGGTAATGACCCTGTGTCTGTGTTTTGCTGGGTAATGACCCTGTGTGTGTGTTTTTGCTGGGTAATGACCCTGTGTGTGTGTTTTGCTGGGTAATGACTCTGTGTGTGTTTTGCTGGGTAATGACCCTGTGTGTGTGTTTTGCTGGGTAATGACCCTGTGTGTGTGTTTTGCTGGGTAATGACCCTGTGTGTGTGTTTTGCTGGGTAATGACCCTGTGTGTGTGTTTTGCTGGGTAATGACCCTGTGTGTGTGTTTTGCTGGGTAATGACCCTGTGTGTGTGTTTTGCTGGGTAATGACCCTGTGTGTGTTTTGCTGGGTAATGACCCTGTGTGTGTGTTTTGCTGGGTAATGACCCTGTGTGTGTGTTTTTGCTGGGTAATGACTCTGTGTGTGTGTTTTGCTGGGTAAGGACTGTGTTTGTGTTGCTGGGTAATGACTCTGTGTGTGTGTGTGTGTGTTTTGCTGGGTAATGACTGTGTGTGTGTGTGTTTTGCTGGGTAAGGACTGTGTTTGTGTTGCTGGGTAATGACTCTGTGTGTGTGTGTGTGTGTGTGTTTTGCTGGGTAATGACTGTGTGTGTGTGTGTTTTGCTAGGTAATGATTGTGTGTGTGTTTTGCTGGGTAATGACCCTGTGTGTGTGTTGCTGGGTAATGACTATGTGTGTGTGTGTTTTGCTGGGTAATGATTGTGTGTGTGTTTTGCTGGGTAATGACTCTGTGTGTGTGTGTGTGTGTGTGTGTGTGTGTGTGTGTGTGTGTGTGTGTGTGTGTGTGTGTGTGTGTGTGTGTGTGTGTGTGTGTGTGTGTTTTGCTGGGTAATGACCCTGTGTGTCTGTGTGTGTTTTGCTGGGTAATGACTGTGTGTGTGTGTGTGTTTTGCTGGGTAATGACCCTGTGTGTGTTTTTGCTGGGTAATGACCCTGTGTCTGTGTTTTGCTGGGTAATGACCCTGTGTCTGTGTTTTGCTGGGTAATGACCCTGTGTGTGTTTTGCTGGGTAATGACCCTGTGTGTGTTTTTGCTGGGTAATGACTCTGTGTGTGTTTTTGCTGGGTAATGACCCTGTGTCTGTGTTTTGCTGGGTAATGACCCTGTGTCTGTGTTTTTGCTGGGTAATGACCCTGTGTGTGTTTTGCTGGGTAATGACCCTGTGTGTGTTTTTGCTGGGTAATGACTCTGTGTGTGTGTGTTTTGCTGGGTAATGACCCTGTGTGTGTTTTTGCTGGGTAATGACTCTGTGTGTGTTTTTGCTGGGTAATGACTCTGTGTGTGTGTGTTTTTGCTGGGTAATGACCCTGTGTGTGTTTTTGCTGGGTAATGACCCTGTGTGTGTTTTTGCTGGGTAATGACCCTGTGTGTGTTTTGCTGGGTAATGACCCTGTGTGTGTTTTTGCTGGGTAATGACTCTGTGTGTGTGTGTGTGTGTGTTTTTGCTGGGTAATGACCCTGTGTGTGTTTTTGCTGGGTAATGACCCTGTGTGTGTTTTGCTGGGTAATGACCCTGTGTGTGTTTTTGCTGGGTAATGACCCTGTGTGTGTTTTTGCTGGGTAATGACCCTGTGTGTGTTTTGCTGGGTAATGACCCTGTGTGTGTGTGTTTTGCTGGGTAATGACCCTGTGTGTGTTTTGCTGGGTAATGACCCTGTGTGTGTTTTGCTGGGTAATGACCCTGTGTGTGTTTTTGCTGGGTAATGACCCTGTGTGTGTTTTGCTGGGTAATGACCCTGTGTGTGTTTTGCTGGGTAATGACCCTGTGTGTGTTTTGCTGGGTAATGACCCTGTGTGTGTTTTTGCTGGGTAATGACCCTGTGTGTGTGTGTTTTGCTGGGTAATGACCCTGTGTGTGTGTGTTTTGCTGGGTAATGACTGTGTGTGTGTGTTTTTGCTGGGTAATGACCCTGTGTGTGTGTGTTTTGCTGGGTAATGACTGTGTGTGTGTGTTTTTGCTGGGTAATGACTCTGTGTGTGTGTGTTTTGCTGGGTAATGACCCTGTGTGTGTTTTGCTAGGTAATGACCCTGTGTGTGTTTTGCTGGGTAATGACTCTGTGTGTGTGTGTTTTGCTGGGTAATGACTCTGTGTGTGTGTGTTTTGCTGGGTAATGACCCTGTGTGTGTTTTGCTAGGTAATGACCCTGTGTGTGTTTTGCTGGGTAATGACCCTGTGTGTGTTTTTGCTGGGTAATGACCCTGTGTGTGTTTTGCTGGGTAATGACTCTGTGTGTGTGTGTGTTTTGCTAGGTAATGACCCTGTGTGTGTTTTGCTGGGTAATGACCCTGTGTGTGTGTTTTGCTGGGTAATGACCCTGTGTGTGTGTTTTTGCTGGGTAATGACCCTGTGTGTGTTTTTGCTGGGTAATGACCCTGTGTGTGTTTTGCTGGGTAATGACCCTGTGTGTGTTTTTGCTGGGTAATGACCCTGTGTGTGTTTTTGCTGGGTAATGACTCTGTGTGTGTGTGTGTGTTTTTGCTGGGTAATGACCCTGTGTGTGTTTTGCTGGGTAATGACCCTGTGTGTGTTTTGCTGGGTAATGACCCTGTGTGTGTTTTTGCTGGGTAATGACCCTGTGTGTGTTTTTGCTGGGTAATGACCCTGTGTGTGTTTTGCTGGGTAATGACCCTGTGTGTGTGTGTTTTGCTGGGTAATGACCCTGTGTGTGTTTTGCTGGGTAATGACCCTGTGTGTGTGTGTTTTTGCTGGGTAATGACCCTGTGTGTGTGTGTTTTGCTGGGTAATGACCCTGTGTGTGTGTGTTTTGCTGGGTAATGACTGTGTGTGTGTGTTTTTGCTGGGTAATGACCCTGTGTGTGTGTGTTTTGCTGGGTAATGACCCTGTGTGTGTTTTGCTGGGTAATGACCCTGTGTGTGTTTTTGCTGGGTAATGACCCTGTGTGTGTTTTGCTGGGTAATGACTCTGTGTGTGTGTGTGTTTTGCTAGGTAATGACCCTGTGTGTGTTTTGCTGGGTAATGACCCTGTGTGTGTTTTTGCTGGGTAATGACCCTGTGTGTGTTTTTGCTGGGTAATGACCCTGTGTGTGTTTTGCTGGGTAATGACTCTGTGTGTGTTTTGCTGGGTAATGACCCTGTGTGTGTGTGTTTTGCTGGGTAATGACCCTGTGTGTGTTTTGCTGGGTAATGACCCTGTGTGTGTTTTGCTGGGTAATGACCCTGTGTGTGTGTGTTTTTGCTGGGTAATGACCCTGTGTGTGTTTTGCTGGGTAATGACCCTGTGTGTGTTTTGCTGGGTAATGACCCTGTGTGTGTTTTGCTGGGTAATGACCCTGTATGTGTTTTTGCTGGGTAATGACCCTGTGTGTGTGTGTTTTGCTGGGTAATGACCCTGTGTGTGTGTGTTTTGCTGGGTAATGACTGTGTGTGTGTGTGTTTTTGCTGGGTAATGACCCTGTGTGTGTGTGTTTTGCTGGGTAATGACTGTGTGTGTGTGTTTTTGCTGGGTAATGACTCTGTGTGTGTGTTTTGCTGGGTAATGACCCTGTGTGTGTTTTGCTAGGTAATGACCCTGTG
Source organism: Salvelinus namaycush (assembly GCF_016432855.1). Taxonomy (NCBI): domain Eukaryota; kingdom Metazoa; phylum Chordata; class Actinopteri; order Salmoniformes; family Salmonidae; genus Salvelinus; species Salvelinus namaycush. The sequence goes on along the minus strand of NC_052311.1, from coordinate 6,218,127 downwards.
TGTGTTTTGCTGGGTAATGACTCTGTGTGTGTGTGTTTTGCTGGGTAATGACTCTGTGTGTGTGTGTTTTGCTGGGTAATGACCCTGTGTGTGTTTTGCTAGGTAATGACCCTGTGTGTGTTTTGCTGGGTAATGACCCTGTGTGTGTTTTTGCTGGGTAATGACCCTGTGTGTGTTTTGCTGGGTAATGACTCTGTGTGTGTGTGTGTTTTGCTAGGTAATGACCCTGTGTGTGTTTTGCTGGGTAATGACCCTGTGTGTGTGTTTTGCTGGGTAATGACCCTGTGTGTGTGTTTTTGCTGGGTAATGACCCTGTGTGTGTTTTTGCTGGGTAATGACCCTGTGTGTGTTTTGCTGGGTAATGACCCTGTGTGTGTTTTTGCTGGGTAATGACCCTGTGTGTGTTTTTGCTGGGTAATGACTCTGTGTGTGTGTGTGTGTGTGTTTTTGCTGGGTAATGACCCTGTGTGTGTTTTGCTGGGTAATGACCCTGTGTGTGTTTTTGCTGGGTAATGACCCTGTGTGTGTTTTGCTGGGTAATGACCCTGTGTGTGTGTGTTTTGCTGGGTAATGACCCTGTGTGTGTTTTGCTGGGTAATGACCCTGTGTGTGTGTGTTTTTGCTGGGTAATGACCCTGTGTGTGTGTGTTTTGCTGGGTAATGACCCTGTGTGTTTTGCTGGGTAATGACTGTGTGTGTGTGTTTTTGCTGGGTAATGACCCTGTGTGTGTGTGTTTTGCTGGGTAATGACTGTGTGTGTGTGTGTTTTGCTGGGTAATGACCCTGTGTGTGTTTTTGCTGGGTAATGACCCTGTGTGTGTTTTGCTGGGTAATGACTCTGTGTGTGTGTGTGTGTGTTTTGCTAGGTAATGACCCTGTGTGTGTTTTGCTGGGTAATGACCCTGTGTGTGTTTTGCTGGGTAATGACCCTGTGTGTGTTTTGCTGGGTAATGACCCTGTGTGTGTGTTTTTGCTGGGTAATGACCCTGTGTGTGTTTTTGCTGGGTAATGACCCTGTGTGTGTTTTTGCTGGGTAATGACCCTGTGTGTGTTTTGCTGGGTAATGACCCTGTGTGTGTTTTTGCTGGGTAATGACCCTGTGTGTGTTTTGCTGGGTAATGACCCTGTGTGTGTTTTTGCTGGGTAATGACCCTGTGTGTGTTTTTGCTGGGTAATGACTCTGTGTGTGTTTTGCTGGGTAATGACCCTGTGTGTGTTTTTGCTGGGTAATGACCCTGTGTGTGTGTTTTGCTGGGTAATGACTGTGTTTTGCTGGGTAATGATTGTGTGTGTGTTTTGCTGGGTAATGACTCTGTGTGTGTGTGTGTTTTGCTGGGTAATGACTGTGTGTTTTGCTGGGTAATGACCCTGTGTGTGTTTTTGCTGGGTAATGACCCTGTGTGTGTTTTTGCTGGGTAATGACCCTGTGTGTGTTTTTGCTGGGTAATGACCCTGTGTGTGTTTTTGCTGGGTAATGACTCTGTGTGTGTTTTGCTGGGTAATGACCCTGTGTGTGTTTTTGCTGGGTAATGACCCTGTGTGTGTTTTGCTGGGTAATGACCCTGTGTGTGTTTTTGCTGGGTAATGACCCTGTGTGTGTGTGTGTTTTGCTGGGTAATGACCCTGTGTCTGTGTTTTGCTGGGTAATGCCCCTGTGTGTGTTTTGCTGGGTAATGACCATGTGTGTGTTTTGCTGGGTAATGACCCTGTGTGTGTTTTGCTGGGTAATGACCCTGTGTGTGTTTTTGCTGGGTAATGCCCCTGTGTGTGTTTTGCTGGGTAATGCCCCTGTGTCTGTGTTTTGCTGGGTAATGCCCCTGTGTGTGTTTTGCTGGGTAATGACCCTGTGTGTGTTTTGCTGGGTAATGACCCTGTGTGTGTTTTTGCTGGGTAATGACCCTGTGTGTGTTTTTGCTGGGTAATTACCCTGTGTGTGTTTTTGCTGGGTAATGACCCTGTGTGTGTGTTTTGCTGGGTAATGACTGTGTGTTTTGCTGGGTAATGATTGTGTGTGTGTTTTGCTGGGTAATGACTGTGTGTGTGTTTTGCTGGGTAATGACCCTGTGTGTGTGTTTTGCTGGGTAATGACTGTGTGTTTTGCTGGGTAATGATTGTGTGTGTGTTTTGCTGGGTAATGACTCTGTGTGTGTGTGTGTGTGTGTGTTTTGCTGGGTAATGACTCGGTGTGTGTTTTGCTGGGTAATGACTCTGTGTGTGTTTTGCTGGGTAATGACTCTGTGTGTGTTTTGCTGGGTAATGACTCTGTGTGTGTGTGTGTGTGTGTGTGTTTTGCTGGGTAATGATTGTGTCTGTGTTTTGCTGGGTAATGACCCTGTGTGTGTTTTGCTGGGTAATGACCCTGTGTGTGTTTTTGCTGGGTAATGACCCTGTGTGTGTTTTGCTGGGTAATGACCCTGTGTGTGTTTTTGCTGGGTAATGACCCTGTGTGTGTTTTGCTGGGTAATGACCCTGGGTGTTTTTTGCTGGGTAATGACCCTGTGTGTGTGTTTTACCATGTCACAATAACTCCTCCCTTGCATTTCCATTCGTTGCCTTTTGGTAAACTCCAACGGGCTGTCATGTGCCTTTTCCTGAGGAGTGGCGTCCGTCTGGCCACTCTACCATAAAGGCCTGATTGGTGGTGCTGCAGAGATGGTTGTCCTTCTGGAAGGTTCTCCCATCTCCACAGATGAACTCTGGATCTCTATGAGACTGATCATCGGATTCTTGATCACCTTCCTGACCAAGGCCCTTTTCCCCCAATTGCTCAGTTTGGCCGGGCGGCCAACTCTAGTCTTGGCGGTTCCAAACTTATTCCATTTAAGAATGATGGAGGCCACTGTGTTCTTGGGGACCTTTAATGCTGCAGAAATGTTTTAGTACCCTTCCCCAGATCTGTGCCTTGACACAATCTTGTCTCAGAGCTCTGCAGACAATTCCTTTGACCTCATGGCTTGGTTTTTGCACTGGCATACACTGTCAATGGTAGGACCTTATATGGACAGGTGTGTGCCTTTCCAAATTATGTCCAATCAATTGATTTACCACAGGTGGACTCTAATTGGGGCTCCTAAGTGGCGCATTGGTCTAATGCACTGCGTTTCAGTGCACACACTGGGCATCATTCGCATGTGATAATACACCATTCACCAGTGATAATATTGTCACCCATCAGACTATTCTTCATTTAATCTTGTCTTTACATATACTAAATAATATATCTGTGAAATTAGTTTTGATTTAGAATGGACCATTATCAGGAAAGAAAAAATACATGTCATCGATGCACTTAAATAGCAAATGGAGGACGCTTTTCCTGTGGTTCATGTTCATGCCAGCCAGGTAGGCTATACTCCTGTTGTAAAGAGATGCAATGTGCTTAATATTAGGAAAGTTTAGAAATAAATAAATATAATAGGCCTTTCCAATAGGAAGCTGATAGGATCCTCCTCTTTTTAATAGAGGCCATCAAAACTCTGTTTTGTCACGCAATTACATAGCCTATAGAAATGTTGCGCAACATGAGCTCATGGGCTCTCATGAAGTGTTTGATTAGATTTTCAATACATTTGCATTGACGTCAGAGTGATTAGAGGGACAATAGAGTGCTGAGTACCAGGCAGTTAGCAAGTATGGTAGGCTACTAATGACCATCAGCGACATCAGAGCTTGGAGAAGCCTAGTTACCGGGACTAAACGGTCATGTGTAATTTGACTGTGGTTATGACTCGTGACCACCAGGGTGGCGGTAATACGGTCATCGTAACTGCCCTAGTCTCCCCTCTGCTTGAGTACTTAGTACCGCTTGCCTTTTGCTGTACAGTAAACCTTCTGACAGACTAAGAAACCTGGGACGCATCCCAAATGGAACCCTATTCCCTATCTAGTGCACTACTTTTGACCAGGGCCCTATGGAACCCTATTCCCTATCTAGTGCACTACTTCTGACCAGAGCCCTATGGGTTCCAAAAGGGTTCCAAAATGGTTTGTTGTTTGTCCCCATGGAAGTGCTCCTTTTGGTTCCAGGTAGCACCATTGTGGAAAGGGTTCTACATGAAACACAAAACAGTTATACTTGAATCCAAAAGAGTTCTGCCTGGAACCAACAATGGTTCTTCAAAGGGTTCTCCTATGGGGACAGCCGAAAAACCCTTTTAGGTTCTAGGTACCACCTTTTTTTCTAAGAGTGTATAGGGTATAGTGTGTAATTTGGGACACCACCCCTGCAGTGCAAGATGACATACTCCTTCAAAGACACTGTCTGCTGCTCAGCTCACTTCCAGGACTTACTGCTGTCCCCGCTAGGCCAATCAATCACATGTATTTATAAAGCCCTTTTTACATCAGCAGATGTCACAAAGTGCTTATACAGAAACCCAGGCTAAAACCCCAGAGAGCAAGCAATGCAGATGTAGTCTGGGCGGAAACACACACACACACACACACACACACACACACACACACACACACACACACACACACACACACACACACACACACACACACTCCCTGCCATGCTGACGAAAGGTGCCAGACGTATTCCTGACTGAAGTTTAGAGGTAGTGGAAACCCCAACCTGTAATGTGATCGAAGTGTGTGTAGTGCAGGCAGTCAGGTTGGTTCAGCCGGAGGAGGAAGTGTTGCTGTGCTTCTTCCTGTTTGATGCTTCTCTTGTACGTCTTCCTACAATACTTTTCTACAGAATGAAGTGTCTGAAAAGGCTTCATACATGCTGTCTTGTTGTCATTTTCTTGTCTGCCTGTGAAGTAAGCTATGTTGCCATCTTGGTCCAGGTCAGTTAAAGTATGTATGACTGTGTTTGATTCCTGGACCTCAGATTACTTTCCTGTGTCCAGAGCTAAACATTGATTGGTCAGGTGCAGAGGCACATCAGACTTCTTTGGTCATTTCATCAATTCAGGAAGATTCATGTTGTCAATTTGATTCAGTTTGAGAACAGAATACTACTTCTACTTTCCTCCGATATTCACTTTCATTTTGACACTTTCCATTGATTTTCAAGTTTGGAAAACTGCTCCAATAAAGTTAACGCTAGACATTTAATAACAGGGTGATAATGACTATGAGTTGTGTTCCATATCTGATGAAATCCTGTTTCAAAATAAATCACAAACTGTTAAAGTGTTTTTCCCCTCTGAAATAATCAATAGGACATGCTGACAACAAGTTTCTAATTTAAATGAGATTGGCTTAGTCACGGTGGGAAATATGTGCCCTCTGCTCAGATCAAAGTACAGCCAGTGTGTGTGTGTGTGTGTGTGTGTGTGTGTGTGTTTTTGTGTGTGTGTGTGTGTGTGTGTGTGTGTGTGTGTGTGTGTGTGTGTGTGTGTGTGTGTGTGTGTGTGTGTGTGTGTGTGACTGCTCAAAAGTTTCCATCTCATTTCAGTGAATATGCACCAGGCCTCTGCTTCAAAAGCTGGTTTCCAACCCATTCCAAACCACGCAGATCAAAATACAACTAAAGCTGGTTTCCAACCCATTCCAAACCATGCAGAACAAAATACAACTAAAGCTGGTTTCCAACCCATTCCAAACCACGCAGATCAAAATACAACTAAAGCTGGTTTCCAACCCATTCCAAACCACGCAGATCAAAATACAACTAAAGCTGGTTTCCAACCCATTCCAAACCACGCAGAACAAAATACAACTAAAGCTGGTTTCCAACCCATTCCAAACCACGCAGAACAAAATACAACAAAAGCTGGTTTCCAACCCATTCCAAACCACGCAGAACAAAATACAACTAAAGCTGGTTTCCAACCCATTCCAAACCACGCAGAACAAAATACAACTAAAGCTGGTTTCCAACCCATTCCAAACCACGCAGAACAAAATACAACTAAAGTTATTATCCAAATTATATGATTATTTCTCATTGAAAATTATTGCTTTGGAATTAATTGAAAAATCCTAAGCGTGAAAGTGATATTACAGTCACCATTAAACAAGCTTTCTTTTTCTTCAACACTACAAAATGAAAAACAATGTGGCATCAGTTCAGAATAATAATCATTCTGAAAAAGAGTTCATGTCGTTGTCCCAAATGTACTGGTCAAATGTAGTGCACTACATAGGGAACAGCATGTCATCAGGGAAGCAGTTCATTCCCTCTGGGGGAGGCATAGCCTAGGCTAATACCGAACAGATACAGCAACCTTTGGTGCACCCACAGCAGAGCAGAGAGAGGGAGAGACAGAGAGCAATAACATGATGCACCCACAACAGCGCAGAGGAGAGAGAGAGAGAGAGAGAGAGAGAGAGCAATGATGTAGGGCACATATCTGCACATACAGTATGTGACATAGTACACCATTTTCAGGGACCACTTTTGGCTGGTGAGCACTACTTTCAGAACTACGGGCTAAAAGGTATACAAAAGTACCAGAGAATGTCTTTAGATGGAGTGTGGTATTGATCCAGAGTTAAAGTAGGTTAAGCTTATTTAAAAGGCTTTAATCCTAAATGACAGTTGGCCCTGTTATTTTCTCCAGAACGAGACGCCGTTATGCAGTTTAAAACAGGACGAAACAGACCATTCCAACTGTTGAAATGCCTAATTAAATAGAATGAGATGCTGTTTAAAACAGGACGAAAGAGACCATTCCAACTGTTGAAATGCCTAATTAAATAGAATGAGATGCTGTTTAAAACAGGACGAAACAGACCATTCCAACTGTTGAAATGCCTAATTAAATAGAATGAGATGCTGTTTAAAACAGGACGAAACAGACCATTCCAACTGTTGAAATGCCTAATTAAATAGATTGAGATGCTCTCATGTTGTTTAAAACAGGACGAAACAGACCATTCCAACTGTTGAAATGCCTAATTAAATAGAATGAGATGCTCTTATGCTGTTCTTACCCCTCCTCAGCAGTAGCTAGCTACATCTCTAGGAGCTTTAAAAGGTCAATGATTCCCACAGTAACACTGTACTGGCTGTAGTCAACTAATGTGGGATTTAATTTGTCAGTCTCTCTTCCCTGTGGGAGGTAGAACCCAAAATACCACACCAACATGCTTCCCAGGCTGTGTCTCAAAAAGCACCCTATTCCCTATATAGTGCACTGTTGTTGACCAGGACCAGAGGGAATATGATGCTATGTTAAAACCCTCAGCCTCTGGTTATCTCCTCTAGCTAACTGCTGTCCTGACTGGTACGGCTCTGTCTGCTGGTTATCTCCTCTAGCTAACTGCTGACCTGACTGGTACAGCTCTGTCTGCTGGTTATCTCCTCTAGCTAACTGCTGTCCTGACTGGTACAGCTCTGTCTGCTGGTTATCTCCTCTAGCTAACTGCTGTCCTGACTGGTACAGCTCTGTCTGCTGGTTATCTCCTCTCCTCCAGCTAACTGCTGTCCTGACTGGTACAGCTCTGTCTGCTGGTTATCTCATCTAGCTAACTGCTGTCCTGACTGGTACAGCTCTGTCTGCTGGTTATCTTCTCTAGCTAACTGCTGTCCTGACTGGTACAGCTCTGTCTGCTGGTTATCTCATCTAGCTAACTGCTGTCCTGACTGGTACAGCTCTGTCTGCTGGTTATCTCCTCTAGCTAACTGCTGTCCTGACTGGTACAGCTCTGTCTGCTGGTTATCTCCTCTAGCTAACTGCTGTCCTGACTGGTACAGCTCTGTCTGCTGGTTATCTCCTCTAGATAACTGCTGTCCTGACTAGTACAGCTCTGTCTGCTGGTTATCTCCTCTAGCTAACTGCTGTCCTGACTAGTACAGCTCTGTCTGCTTGTTATCTCCTCTAGATAACTGCTGTCCTGACTGGTACAGCTCTGTCTGCTGGTTATCTCCTCTAGCGAAGTGCTGTCCAGACTGGTACAGCTCTGTCTGCTGGTTATCTCCTCTAGCTAACTGCTGTCCTGACTGGTACAGCTCTGTCTGCTGGTTATCTCCTCTAGCTAACTGCTGTCCTGACTAGTACATCTCTGTCTGCTGGTTATCTCCTCTAGCTAACTGCTGTCCTGACTGGTACAGCTCTGTCTGCTGGTTATCTACTCTCCTCCAGCTAACTGCTGTCCTGACTGGTACAGCTCTGTCTGCTGGTTATCTCATCTAGCTAACTGCTGTCCTGACTGGTACAGCTCTGTCTGCTGGTTATCTCCTCTAGCTAACTGCTGACCTGACTGGTACAGCTCTGTCTGCTGGTTATCTCATCTACCTAACTGCTGTCCTGACTGGTACAGCTCTGTCTGCTGGTTATCTCCTCTAGCTAACTGCTGTCCTGACTGGTACAGCTCTGTCTGCTGGTTATCTCCTCTAGCTAACTGCTGTCCTGACTGGTACAGCTCTGTCTGCTGGTTATCTCCTCTAGCCAACTGCTGTCCTGACTGGTACAGCTCTGTCTGCTGGTTATCTCCTCTAGCTAACTGCTGTCCTGACTGGTACAGCTCTGTCTGCTGGTTATCTCCTCTAGCTAACTGCTGTCCTGACTGGTACAGCTCTGTCTGCTGGTTATCTCCTCTAGATAACTGCTGTCCTGACTGGTACAGCTCTGTCTGCTGGTTATCTCCTCTAGATAACTGCTGTCCTGACTGGTACAGCTTTGTCTGCTGGTTATCTCCTCCAGCTAACTGCTGTCCTGACTGGTACAGCTCTGCCTGCTGGTTATCTCCTCTAGATAACTGCTGTCCTGACTGGTACAGCTCTGTCTGCTGGTTATCTCCTCCAGCTAACTGCTGTCCTGACTGGTACAGCTCTGTCTGCTGGTTATATCCTCTAGCTAACTGCTGTCCTGACTGGTACAGCTCTGTCTGCTGGTTATCTCATCTAGATAACTGCTGTCCTGACTGGTACAGCTCTGTCTGCTGGTTATCTCCTCTAGCTAACTGCTGTCCTGACTGGTACAGCTCTGTCTGCTGGTTATCTCCTCTAGCTAACTGCTGTCCTGACTGATACAGCTCTGTCTGCTGGTTATCTCCTCTAGCTAACTGCTGTCCTGACTGGCACAGCTCTGTCTGCTGGTTATCTCCTCTAGCTAACTGCTGTCCTGACTGGCACAGCTCTGTCTGCTGGTTATCTCCTCTAGCTAACTGCTGTCCTGACTGGCACAGCTCTGTCTGCTGGTTATCTCCTCTAGCTAACTGCTGTCCTGACTGGTACAGCTCTGTCTGCTGGTTATCTCCTCTAGCTAACTGCTGTCCTGACTGGTACAGCTCTGTCTGCTGGTTATCTCCTCTAGCTAACTGCTGTCCTGACTGGTACAGCTCTGTCTGCTGGTTATCTCCTCTAGCTAACTGCTGTCCTGACTGGTACAGCTCTGTCTGCTGGTTATCTCCTCTAGCTAACTGCTGTCCTGACTGGCACAGCTCTGTCTGCTGGTTATCTCCTCTAGCTAACTGCTGTCCTGACTGGTACAGCTCTGTCTGCTGGTTATCTCCTCTAGCTAACTGCTGTCCCGACTGGTACAGCTCTGTCTGCTGGTTATCTCCTCTAGCTAACTGCTGTCCTGACTGGTACAGCTCTGTCTGCTGGTTATCTCATCTAGCTAACTGCTGTCCTGACTGGTACAGCTCTGTCTGCTGGTTATCTCCTCTAGCTAACTGCTGTCCTGACTGGTACAGCTCTGTCTGCTGGTTATCTCCTCTAGCTAACTGCTGTCCTGACTGGTACAGCTCTGTCTGCTGGTTATCTCCTCTAGCTAACTGCTGTCCTGACTGGTACAGCTCTGTCTGCTGGTTATCTCCTCTAGCTAACTGCTGTCCTGACTGGTACAGCTCTGTCTGCTGGTTATCTCCTCTAGCTAACTGCTGTCCTGACTGGTACAGCTCTGTCTGCTGGTTATCTCCTCTAGCTAACTGCTGTCCTGACTGGTACAGCTCTGTTTGCTGGTTATCTCCTCTAGCTAACTGCTGTCCTGACTGGTACAGCTCTGTCTGCTGGTTATCTCCTCTAGCTAACTGCTGTCCTGACTGGTACAGCTCTGTCTGCTGGTTATCTCCTCTAGATAACTGCTGTCCTGACTGGTACAGCTCTGTCTGCTGGTTATCTCCTCTAGATAACTGCTGTCCTGACTGGTACAGCTCTGTCTGCTGGTTATCTCCTCCAGCTAACTGCTGTCCTGACTGGTACAGCTCTGCCTGCTGGTTATCTCCTCCAGCTAACTGCTGTCCTGACTGGTACAGCTCTGTCTGCTGGTTATCTCATCTAGCTAACTGCTGTCCTGACTGGTACAGCTCTGTCTGCTGGTTATCTCCTCTAGCTAACTGCTGTCCTGACTGGTACAGCTCTGTCTGCTGGTTATCTCATCTAGCTAACTGCTGTCCTGACTGGTACAGCTCTGTCTGCTGGTTATCTCCTCTAGCTAACTGCTGTCCTGACTGGTACAGCTCTGTCTGCTGGTTATCTCCTCTAGCTAACTGCTGTCCTGACTGGTACAGCTCTGTCTGCTGGTTATCTCCTCTAGCTAACTGCTGTCCTGACTGGTACAGCTCTGTCTGCTGGTTATCTCCTCTAGATAACTGCTGTCCTGACTGGTACAGCTCTGTCTGCTGGTTATCTCCTCTAGCTAACTGCTGTCCTGACTAGTACAGCTCTGTCTGCTGGCTATCTCCTCTAGCTAACTGCTGTCCTGACTGGTACAGCTCTGTCTGCTGGCTATCTCCTCTAGCTAACTGCTGTCCTGACTGGTACAGCTCTGTCTGCTGGTTATCTCCTCTAGCTAACTGCTGTCCTGACTGGTACAGCTCTGAACAGGACTTGTTGCACCGTTAAACTAAACTAAACATGTGGCCATGATTCTATTGCTTATGACAGCTAAGAACAAGCTGTACTCACACACACACACACACACACACACACACACACACACACACACACACACACACACACAAGCCAACCAACAGTTCACTACCCACTGAAGCAGAGCATGAGCACATGATATGGATAGAAAAGTTTTATTTTTAAATAATTTGGCTTTGACTCCTGGGAGATTCAAGCCATTTTAGCATATTGGTGTTGGCCTGTTAACGTGATTCTGGAAGCATTAGCATATTGGTGTTGGCCTGTTAACGTGATTCTGGAAGCATTAGCATATTGGTGTTGGTCTGTTAACGTGATTCTAGAAGCATTAGCATATTGGTGTTGGTCTGTTAACGTGATTCTGGAAGCATTAGCATATTGGTGTTGACCTGTTAACGTGATTCTGGAAGCATTAGCATATTGGTGTTGGTCTGTTAACGTGATTCTGGAAGCATTAGCATATTGGTGTTGGTCTGTTAACGTGATTCTGGAAGCATTAGCATATTGCTCTAAAATGAGTTGGCGCTCCATGCTGAAGCTCAGCATTTGGAACAGTGCTGTTATTGGATTATTCCCATTATTACCACTTACTTTAAGAGTATTCAGTCTATATATATATAAATCTACCTCTTTCTTAGAAACCACTATACATTACTTAATTAGATTTCTAATGAAACTCTCTTCCAGAGAGTCATTCTCTTCTAAATTCAGCTGAAATATAGATACTGGATATGATAGGTCTCACTTGATGTGATTATGTCCCTGCTATGCAGGTATCACATCACAGTCCATGTCATGACATAGTGTTGTCCAAAATGGCTCCCTATTCACCATATAGTGTGACACCCTATTCACTATTGTCACGATCGTCTATGGGTGAGAGAGAGGACCAAGGCGCAGCGTGTGCAAAATACATTCTCTTTTATTTAGAGAAGGGAAAAAACACGCAACGAACACTATAACAAAACGAAACAAAACAACAAACGATCGTGAAGCTATAAACATAAGTGCACACACAAGCTACAAACGTACAACATAGACACTTACCCACAAAACCCCAATGCCTATGACTGCCTTAAATATGGCTCTCAATTAGAGACAATGAACCACAGCTGCCTCTAATTGAGAACCAATCTAGGCAGCCATAGACATACAAACACCTAGACAAGACACTGACCCATTTACCATACAAAACCCCTAGACAATACAAAAACACATACATTCCCCATGTCACACCCTGACCTAACTAAAATAATAAAGAAAACAAAGAATACTAAGACCAGGGCGTGACAACTATATAGTGTAGCACCCTATTCACCATATAGTGTGACACCCTATTCACCATATAGTGTAGCACCCTATTCACCATATAGTGTAGAACCCTATTCACCATATAGTGTGGCACCCTATTCACCATATAGTGTGACACCCTATTCACCATATAGTGTAGCACCCTATTCACCATATAGTGTAACACCCTATTCACCATATAGTGTGGCACCCTATTCACCATATAGTGTGGCACCCTATTCACCATATAGTGTGACACCCTATTCACCATATAGTGTAGCACCCTATTCACCATATAGTGTAACACCCTATTCACCATATAGTGTGGCACCCAATTCACCATATAGTGTGGCACCCTATTCACCATATAGTGTAGAAGCCTATTCACCATATAGTGTAGCACCCTATTCACCATATAGTGTAGAACCATATTCACCATATAGTGTGGCACCCTATTCACCATATAGTGTAACACCCTATTCACCATATAGTGTATCACCCTATTCACCATATAGTGTGGCACCCTATTCACCATATAGTGTGGAACCCTATTCACCATATAGTGTGGCACCCTATTCACCATATAGTGTGACACCCTATTCACCATATAGTGTAGCACCCTATTCACCATATAGTGTGGCACCCTATTCACCATATAGTGTGGCACCCTATTCACCATATAGTGTAGCACCCTATTCACCATATAGTGTAGCACCCTATTCACCATATAGTGTAGAACCCTATTCACCATATAGTGTAGAACCCTATTCACCATATAGTGTGACACCCTATTCACCATACAGTGTGACACCCTATTCACCATATAGTGTAGAACCCTATTCACCATATAGTATAGAACCCTATTCACCATATAGTGTGACACCCTATTCACCATACAGTGTGGCACCCTATTCACCATATAGTGTAACACCCTATTCACCATATAGTGTGACACCCTATTCACCATATAGTGTAGAACCCTATTCACCATATAGTGTAACACCCTATTCACCATATAGTGTAACACCCTATTCACCATATAGTGTAACACCCTATTCACCATATAGTGTGGCACCCTATTCACCATATAGTGTAGAAGCCTATTCACCATATAGTGTGGCACCCTATTCACCATATAGTGTAGAACCCTATTCACCATATAGTGTGACACCCTATTCACCATACAGTGTGACACCCTATTCACCATATAGTGTGGCACCCTATTCACCATATAGTGTAACATCCTATTCACCATATAGTGTGGCACCCTATTCACCATATAGTGTAACATCCTATTCACCATATAGTGTGGCACCCTATTCACCATATAGTGTAACATCCTATTCACCATATAGTGTGGCACCCTATTCACCATATAGTGTGGCACCCTATTCACCATATAGTGTAGCACCCTATTCACCATTATAGTGTGGCACCCTATTCACCATATAGTGTGACACCCTATTCACCATATAGTGTAGCACCCTATTCACCATATAGTGTAACACCCTATTCACCATATAGTGTAACATCCTATTCACCATATAGTGTAGCACCCTATTCACCATATAGTGTGACACCCTATTCACCATATAGTGTAGAACCCTATTCACCATATAGTGTAGAACCCTATTCACCATATAGTGTGGCACCCTATTCACCATATAGTGTAACACCCTATTCACCATATAGTGTGGCACCCTATTCACCATATAGTGTGACACCCTATTCACCATATAGTGTAGCACCCTATTCACCATATAGTATAGTACCCTATTCACCATATAGTGTAGAACCCTATTCACCATATAGTGTGGCACCCTATTCACCATATAGTGTAACATCCTATTCACCATATAGTGTGACACCCTATTCACCATATAGTGTAACATCCTATTCACCATATAGTGTGACACCCTATTCACCATATAGTATAGAACCCTATTCACCATATAGTGTGACACCCTATTCACCATACAGTGTGACACCCTATTCACCATATAGTGTAACACCCTATTCACCATATAGTGTAACACCCTATTCACCATATAGTGTAACACCCTATTCACCATATAGTGTAACATCCTATTCACCATATAGTGTAGCACCCTATTCACCATATAGTGTAACACCCTATTCACCATATAGTGTGGCACCCTATTCACCATATAGTGTAACACCCTATTCACCATATAGTGTGGCACCCTATTCACCATATAGTGTAACACCCTATTCACCATATAGTGTGGCACCCTATTCACCATATAGTGTGGCACCCTATTCACCATATAGTGTGGCACCCTATTCACCATATAGTGTGGCACCCTATTCACCATATAGTGTAACACCCTATTCACCATATAGTGTGGCACCCTATTCACCATATAGTGTGACACCCTATTCACCATATAGTGTGTCACCCTATTCACCATATAGTGTAACATCCTTTTCACCATATAGTGTGGCACCCTATTCACCATATAGTGTGGCACCCTATTCACCATATAGTGTGGCACCCTATTCACCATATAGTGTAACATCCTATTCACCATATAGTGTGACACCCTATTCACCATATAGTGTAACATCCTATTCACCATATAGTGTGACACCCTATTCACCATATAGTATAGAACCCTATTCACCATATAGTGTGACACCCTATTCACCATACAGTGTGACACCCTATTCACCATATAGTGTGGCACCCTATTCACCATATAGTGTAACACCCTATTCACCATATAGTGTAACACCCTATTCACCATATAGTGTGGCACCCTATTCACCATATAGTGTGGCACCCTATTCACCATATAATGTGGCACCCTATTCACCATATAGTGTAACATCCTATTCACCATATAGTGTAACATCCTATTCACCATATAGTGTAACATCCTATTCACCATATAGTGTGACACCCTATTCACCATATAGTGTGTCACCCAATTCACCATTATAGTATGGCACCCTATTCACCATATAGTGTGGCACCCTATTCACCATATAGTGTGGCACCCTATTCACCATATAGTGTGTCACCCTATTCACCATTATAGTATGGCACCCTATTCACCATATAGTGTGGCACCCTATTCACCATATAGTGTGGCACCCTATTCACCATATAGTGTGACACCGTATTCACCATATAGTGTGGCACCCTATTCACCATATAATGTGGCACCCTATTCACCATATAGTGTGCACTTGGGCCCTGATCAAATGTAGTGCACTATATAGGGAATAGAGTGCCATTTGGGATGCAGGCATTGATGTGTAATTAATCGCTGCATTCTTTCTGGGAAAGGACATGACTGGAAATTCAAGTATAATACATTACATTCTGTAATGAGTTTTTCTTCGTTTTCACTAAACAGAACCTTTTAAGGTTGTGTAACAATGCATTGATGTTGACAGCAAAGAACATGTGCCCATTTCTCTATTCATGGTCTCTCAAGGCAATCAAAAGCCTTTCTAAATTCATATTGATTGAACACTTCAAGACTGCTCTGTAGCATATCAATAGGAAAGGTACTGTCTTTACTGGAATAATGTAGCAGAACCATCATATCAATAGGAAAGGTACTGTCTTTACTGGAATAATGTAGCAGAACCATCATATCAATAGGAAAGATACTGTCATTACTGTAATAATGTAGCAGAACCATCATATCAATTGGAAAGATACTGTCATTACTGTAATAATGTAGCAGAACCATCATATCAATAGGAAAGGTACTGTCATTACTGTAATAATGTAGCAGAACCATCATATCAATTGGAAAGATACTGTCATTACTGTAATAATGTAGCAGAACCATCATATCAATTGGAAAGACACTGTCATTACTGTAATAATGTAGCAGAACCATCATAACAATTGGAAAGATACTGTCATTACTGTAATAATGTAGCAGAATCATCATAACAATAGGAAAGATACTATCATTACTGTAATAATGTAGCAGAATCATCATAACAATAGGAAAGAGACTGTCATTACTGTAATAATGTAGCAGAATCATCATAACAATAGGAAAGATACTGTCATTACTGTAATAATGTAGCAGAACCATCATATCAATAGGAAAGATACTGTCATTACTGTAATAATGTAGCAGAACCATCATATCAATAGGAAAGGTACTATCATTACTGTAATAATGTAGCAGAACCATCATATCAATAGGAAAGGTACTATCATTACTGTAATAATGTAGTAGAACCATCAATGGTCACTCAGAATGTTCTGACAGAGATGTGTCTCAAATGGTACCCTACTCTCTATATCAGGGGTGGCACACTACTCTCTATATCAGGGGTGGCACCCTACTCTCTATATCAGGGGTGGCACACTACTCTCTATAACAGGGGTGGCACACTACTCTCTATATCAGGGGTGGCACACTACTCTCTATATCAGGGGTGGCACCCTACTCTCTATATCAGGGGTGGCACACTACTCTCTATATCAGGGGTGGCACCCTACTCTCTATATCAGGGGTGGCACCCTACTCTCTATATCAGGGGTGGCACCCTACTCTCTATATCAGGGGTGGCACCCTACTCTCTATATCAGGGGTGGTACCCTACTCTCTATATCAAGGGGTGGTACCCTACTCTCTATATCAGGGGTGGCACACTACTCTCTATATCAGGGGTGGCACACTACTCTCTATATCAGGGGTGGCACACTACTCTCTATATCAGGGGTGGAACCCTACTCTCTATATCAGGGGTGGTACCCTACTCTCTATATCAAGGGGTGGCACACTACTCTCTATATCAGGGGTGGTACCCTACTCTCTATATCAGGGGTGGCACACTACTCTCTATATCAGGGGTGGTACCCTACTCTCTATATCAGGGGTGGCACCCTACTCTCTATATCAGGGGTGGTACCATACTCTCTATATCAGGGGTGGTACCCTACTCTCTATAACAGGGGTGGCACCCTACTCTCTATATCAGGGGTGGTACCCTGCTCTCTATATCAGGGGTGGTACCCTACTCTCTATATCAGGGGTGGCACCCTACTCTCTATATCAGGGGTGGTACCCTACTCTCTATATCAGGGGTGGTACCCTACTCTCTATAACAGGGGTGGCACACTACTCTCTATAACAGGGGTGGCACACTACTCTCTATAACAGGGGTGGCACACTACTCTCTATAACAGGGGTGGCACACTACTCTCTATAACAGGGGTGGTACCCTACTCTCCATAACAGGGGTGGCACACTACTCTCTATAACAGGGGTGGCACACTACTCTCTATAACAGGGGTGGCACACTACTCTCTATATCAGGGGTGGTACCCTACTCTCTATATCAGGGGTGGTACCCTACTCTCTATATCAGGGGTGGCACCCTACTCTCTATATCAGGGGTGGCACCCTACTCTCTATATCAGGGGTGGTACCCTACTCTCTATATCAGGGGTGGTACCCTACTCTCTATAACAGGGGTGGTACCCTACTCTCTATAACAGGGGTGGTACCCTACTCTCTATATCAGGGGTGGTACCCTACTCTCTATATCAGGGGTGGCACCCTACTCTCTATATCAGGGGTGGCACCCTACTCTCTATATCAGGGGTGGTACCCTACTCTCTATATCAGGGGTGGTACCCTACTCTCTATAACAGGGGTGGTACCCTACTCTCTATATCAGCGGTGGTACCCTACTCTCTATATCAGGGGTGGTACCCTACTCTCTATATCAGGGGTGGTACCCTACTCTCTATATCAGGGGTGGAACCCTACTCTCTATATCAGGGGTGGAACCCTACTCTCTATATCAGGGGTGGTACCCTACTCTCTATATCAAGGGGTGGCACACTACTCTCTATATCAGGGGTGGTACCCTACTCTCTATATCAGGGGTGGCACACTACTCTCTATATCAGGGGTGGCACCCTACTCTCTATATCAGGGGTGGTACCCTACTCTCTATATCAGGGGTGGTACCCTACTCTCTATAACAGGGGTGGCACCCTACTCTCTATCAGGGGTGGTACCCTACTCTCTATATCAGGGGTGGTACCCTACTCTCTATATCAGGGGTGGCACCCTACTCTTTATATCAGGGGTGGTACCCTACTCTCTATATCAGGGGTGGTACCCTACTCTCTATAACAGGGGTGGCACACTACTCTCTATAACAGGGGTGGCACACTACTCTCTATAACAGGGGTGGCACACTACTCTCTATAACAGGGGTGGCACACTACTCTCTATAACAGGGGTGGTACCCTACTCTCTATAACAGGGGTGGCACACTACTCTCTATAACAGGGGTGGCACACTACTCTCTATAACAGGGGTGGCACACTACTCTCTATAACAGGGGTGGCACACTACTCTCTATATCAGGGGTGGTACCCTACTCTCTATATCAGGGGTGGCACCCTACTCTCTATATCAGGGGTGGCACCCTACTCTCTATATCAGGGGTGGCACCCTACTCTCTATATCAGGGGTGGCACCCTACTCTCTATATCAGGGGTGGTACCCTACTCTCTATATCAGGGGTGGCACCCTACTCTCTATAACAGGGGTGGCACCCTACTCTCTATATCAGGGGTGGCACCCTACTCTCTATAACAGGGGTGGCACCCTACTCTCTATATCAGGGGTGGTACCCTACTCTCTATATCAGGGGTGGCACCCTACTCTCTATAACAGGGGTGGCACCCTACTCTCTATATCAGGGGTGGGCAACTCCAGTCCTGATTAATCAAATGTGCATTCTAAACTGAAGATCATGATTCGTTGATTATTGGAGTCAGGTGTGTTAGATGGGGCTGGGGGCAAAACTGTGACACCAATCAGGCCGTCGAGGACTGGAATTTCCCACCCCTGATCTATATCGTGTACTACATTTTGACTAGAACATTATAGGCCCTGGTCAGAATTAGTGCACTATGTAGTAGGGAATAGGGTTCCATTTGGGATGGAATAGGGTTCCATTTGGGATGGAATAGGGTTCCATTTGGGATGGAATAGGGTTCCATTGTTCCATTTGGGATGGAATAGGGTTCCATTTGGGATGGAATAGGGTTCCATTGTTCCATTTGGGATGGAATAGGGTTCCATTGTTCCATTTGGGATGGAATAGGGTTCCATTTGGGATGGAATAGGGTTCCATTTGGGATGGAATAGGGTTCCATTGTTCCATTTGGGATGGAATAGGGTTCCATTGTTCCATTTGGGATGGAATAGGGTTCCATTGTTCCATTTGGGATGGAATAAGGTTCCATTGTTCCATTTGGGATGGAATAGGGTTCCATTGTTCCATTTGGGATGGAATAGGGTTCCATTGTTCCATTTGGGATGGAATAGGGTTCCATTTGGGATGGAATAGGGTTCTATTTGGGATGGAATAGGGTTCCATTTGGGATGTATCTTGACTACATTCTTTATTGCATTCCTTTCCAAGACGATGCAGCCAGAATAGCCTCAGATAATATCACATGTCTATGATTGTATGTACAGTCGTGGCCAAAAGTTTTGAGAATGACACAAATATTAATTTTCACAACGTTTGCTGGTTCAGTGTCTTTAGATATTTTTTGTTCGATGTTACTATGTAATACTGAAGTATAACTACTTCATTATTATTCTGGAGTATATGCAAATTGCCATCATACAAAAACTGAGGCAGCAGACTTTGTGAAAATGTATATTTGTGTCATTCTCAAAACATTTGGCGACGACTGTGTGAATGTATCGCTGACAGAGGACAGATCGATGCTTTCTACAAGAGCAAATCCTTCCCATATAAGAGCTACATTGTAGTGGTGTTACGGATCGTACGGTCACTGGCAGCTTTTGTCATGATAAGCCTGTAATATTTCTAATATACCTTCAGTCGTGTTTTTCATTCATCCTCTTTATCAGGGGGTTCAAATACGGAAGCGAGAAAGAATGTGTTTTTACTTCAGCTTACTACTTGTTGACCTGACGGTGCAGACGTGAATTTATGTGCAGCCAGTCACTGTTGCTAAGCTCTACAGTACAGGAGGCTTTCTTGGTTGTGGGCCAAGGAGCAGACAGACTATAGCAGACAGCACTATGATATGATGGGGCATTCCTTTAGACAGAAGGTACAGGGGGTGGCCGGGGTGCAGACACAGGTGCAGCAGGCAAGAAGTCCCTGACATTTGGGCTATGCCAAAGTAGGCTGCATAATTCAGTCAGTCAGTGAGCAAGGGAACATGTCTGTCTGTCGGCGTCCCAAATAGCAACCTACTGTATACCTATTTAGTACATTATTTTGGACCAGAGCCAGACAGACTTCCTGTCTGTTGCTGATGGAGCCTATGGGATGTTTTTCATGGAATTTACTATCAAGACATTTCCCAGAAGGCTCCACCGCATAGAGGGTTTAGTCTTTTGTGCAAAAGATAGATGTCTTTGATTACTTTGATGTTTAAAAAATAATACAAAAAGTTGTTCCCTGCCTCCTGAGGCTTCTCTGAATAGGTCTTACAGTTTGTGTCCACCTCTTCTTTGTCAATTGTTGCAACTTGAGCTGACAGCCTTGGAATGATGTTCTCCTATATTGTCTTTTCCAGGTTAAAGAAAGTATAGAGAGGGCCATGAAGAATAGACTAGGAAGCCCTTATATCCACAGAAAGCTTGGGAGCTGTAGAATACAGTGCACTGGGTCCATATGTGTGGGAGACTTACTGAATTGGCCCATCATAGGCTCAAATACTTCATTTAAAAAATCGATACAAATCTTGAGTGTATATATATTTTTTTTTACATCAAAATGATTCATTTGAATGAATAAGGCTTTTCACCCTTTGAATCCTTCACAAATATTGTTTCAAACAGATGGTTCATGACATGACATGAATAATTAATTGTTGTATACTGTTCAAATGTATTATGAAGTTATGACTAATTGTAAAATAAAAAATAAAATAAAAATAAAATCCTATTTTGGGGCAGTAGTTCCATGAATTTCACCGTAGTGTTGGCCCCCCTCTGTCGGACATGGACAAACATACACCAGACAACTCACAAGGCCCTGGCGCTTCGTTTGGTACAACTTCCATATCTGTTGTTGTTGTTTAAACAGCCTAGTGCTAGGTTTTATGTCAGCTGAAGAGATCATATGTACTGTTGGTATGTTGTGTGGCCCAGGCGGGTTGTAGGGGCTGTGTGTGCGTGTCTGTGTATACAGTACATTCGGGAAAGTATTCAGACCCCTTCCCCTTTTCCACATTTCGTTACGTTACAGCCTTATTCTAAAATGGATCAAAAACATTTTTTTCCTCATCAATTTACACACAATACCCCATAATGACATCGTAATACCCCATAATGACATCACAATACCCCATCATGACAAAGCGAAAACAGGTTTTTAGAAATGTTTGCTAATTCAGAGTTACAACCCCCCAGAAATACCTTATTTACATAAGTATTCAGACCCTTTGCTATGAGACTCGAAATTGAGCTCAGGTGCATCCTGTTTCCATTGATCATCCTTGAGATGTTTCTACAACTTGATTGGAGTCCACCTGTGGTAAATTCAATTGATTGAACATGATTTAGAAAGATACACACCTGTCTATATAAGGTCCTACAGTTGACAGTGCATGTCAGAGCAAAAACCAAGCCATGAGGTCGAAGAAATTGTCCGTAGAGCTCCGAGACAGGATTGGGAAGGCACAGATCTGGGGGAAGGGGTACCAAAACATTTCTGCACCATTGAATGTCCCCAAGAACTCAGTGGCCTCCCATTATTCTAAAATGGAAGAAGTTTGGAACCACCAAGACTCTTCCTAGAGCTGGCTACCCGGCCAAACTGAGCAGTCGGGGGAGAAGGGCCTTGGTCACGGAAGTGACCAAGAACCTGATGGTCACTCTTTCAGAGCTCCAGAGTTTCTCTGTGGAGATGGGAGAACCTTTCCAGAAGGACAACCATTGCTGCAGTCGTGGCCACCAAGCAGCACTCCACCAATCAGGTCTTAATGGTAGAGTGGCCAAACGGAAGTCCGGACTTGAACCCGATTTAACATTTTTGGAGAGAACTGAAAATAGAGAGAGCTTGAGAGGATCTGCAGAGAAGAATGGGAGAAACTCCCCAAATAAAGGTGTGCCAAGCTTGTAGCGTCATACCCCAGAAGACTTAAGGCGGTAATTGCTTCCAAAGGTGCTTCAACAAAATTCTGAGTAAATGGTCTGAATACTGATGTAAATTTTCAAACGTTTCTAAAATCCTGTTTTTGCTTTGTTATTCTGGGGAATTGTGTGTAGATAGATGAGGGGAAAAACTACACTTAATCCAGTTTAGAATAAAAATGGTTTTAGTTATTAACGTAACAAAATTTTGAAAAAGTCTAGGCGTCTGAATACTTTCCGAATATATACAGTTGAAGTCGGAAGTTTACATACACCTTAGCTAAATACATTTAAACTCAGTTTTTCTCAATTCCTGACATGTAATCCTAGTAAAGAATTCCCTGTTTTAGGTCAGTTAGGATCACCACTTTATTTCAAGAATGTGAAATGTCAGAATAATAGTAGAGATAATTATTTATTTCAGCTTTTATTTCTTTCATCACATTCCCAGTCGGTCAGAGGTGTACATACACTCAATTAGTATTTGGTAGCATTGGCTTTAAATTGTTTAATTTGGGTCAAACATTTTGGGTAGCCTTCCACAAGCTTCCCACAATAAGTTGGGTACATTTTGGCCCATTCCTCCTGACAGAGCTGGTGTAACGGAGTCAGGTTTGTAGGCCTCTTTGCTCGCACACACTTTTTCAGTTCTGCCCACAAATGTGCTATAGGATTTAGGTCAGGGCTTTGTGATGGCCACTCCAATACCTTGACTTTATTGTCCATAAGCCATTTTGCCACAACTTTGGAAGTATGCTTGGGGTCATTGTCCATTTGGAAGACCCATTTGCGACCAAGCTTTAACTTCCTGACTGATGTCTTGAGATGTTGCTTCAATATATCCACATAATTTTCCATCCTCATGATGCCATCTATTGTGTGAAGTGCACCAGTCCCTCCTGCAGCAAAGCACCCCCACAACATGATGCTACCACCCCCGTGCTTCACGGTTGGGATGGTGTTCTTCGGCTTGCAAGCCTCCCCCTTTTTCCTCCAAACATAACGATGGTCATTATGGCCAAACAGAGGACATTTCTCCAAAAAGTACGATCTTTGTCCCCATGTGCAGTTGCAAACCATAGTCTGGCTTTTTTATGGCTGTTTTGGAGCATTGACTTTTTCCTGCTGAGCGACCTTTCAGATTATGTCGATATAGGACTCGTTTTACTGTGGATATAGATACTTTTGTACCTGTTTCCTCCAGCATCTTCACAAGGTCCTTTGCTGTTGTTCTGTGATTGATTTGCACTTTTCAGCACCAAAGTACGTTCATCTCTAGGAGACAGAACGCGTCTCCTTCCTGAGCGTTATGACGGCTGCGTGGTCCCATGGTGTTTATACTTGCGTACTATTGTTTGTACAGATGAACTTGGTACCTTCAGCCATTTGGAAATTGCTCCCAAGGATGAACCAGACTTGTGGACGTCTAAAAAAAATATTTAAAAAATGAGGTCTTGGCTGATTTCTTTTGATTTTCCCACGATGTCAAGCAAAGAGGCACTGAGTTTGAAGGTAGGCCTTGAAATACATCCACAGGTACACCTCGAATTGACTCAAATGATGTCAATTCGCCTATCAGAATCTTCTAAAGCCATGACATACTTTTCTGGAATTTTCCAAGCTGTTTAAAGGCACAGTCAACTTAGTGTATGTAAACTTCTGACCCACTGGAATTGTGATACAGCGAATTATAAGTGAAATAATCTGTCTATAAACAATTGTTGGAAAAATGTATTGTGTCATGCACAAAGTAGATGTCCTAACAGACTTGCCAAAACTATAGTTTGTTAACAAGAAATTTGTGGAGTGGTTGAAAAACGAGTTTTAATAACTCCAACTTAAGTGTATGTAAACTTCCGACTTCAACTGTATATACACTACTTTTCAAAAGTTTGGGGTCACTTAGAAATTTCCTTGTTTATGAAAGAAAAGCCATTTTTTTGTCCATTAAAATAATTAAAATAACATCACATTGATCAGAAATACAGTGTCGACATTGTTAATGTTGCAAAAGAGTATTGTAGCTGGAAACGGCTTATTTTTAATGGAATATTGACATAGGCGTACAGAGGCCCATTATCAGCAACCATCACTCCTGTGTTCCAATGGCACGTTATGTCAGCTAATCCAAGTTTTTCATTTTAAAAGGCTAATTGATCATTAGAAATCCCTTTTGCAATTATGTTAGCACAGCTGAAAACTGTTGTTCTGATTAAAGAAGCAATAAAACTAGCATTTTTTTATACTAGTTGAGTATCTGGAGCATCAGCAATTGTGGGTTTGTTTAAAGTCTCAAAATGGCCAGAAACATAGAACAGTCTGAGATATGGCTTTTTCTTTGCAACTCTGCCTAGATGTCAACAGTAAAGAGGCAACTCCGGGATGCTGGCCTTCTAGGCAGAGTTGCAAAGAAAAAAGCCTTATCTCAGACTGTTATATGTTTCTGGCCCTTTTGAGCCTGTTGCTGTGGATGGATCCCTGTATGTGCTGGTGTTGCTGTGGATGGATCCCTGTATGTGCTGGTGTTTCTGTGGATGGATTCCTGTATGTGCTGGTGTTGCTGTGGATGGATCCCTGTATGTGCTGTGGATGGATTCCTGTATGTGCTGGTGTTGCTGTGGATGGATCCCTGTATGTGCTGGTGTTGCTGTGGATGGATCCCTGTATGTGCTGTGGATGGATCCCTGTATGTGCTGTGGATGGATCCCTGTATATGCTGGTGTTGCTGTGGATGGATCCCTGTATGTGCTGTGGATGGATCCCTGTATGTGCTGTGGATGGATCCCTGTATGTGCTGTGGATGGATCCCTGTATGTGCTGGTGTTTCTGTGGATGGATCCCTGTATGTGCTGGTGTTGCTGTGGATGGATCCGTGTGTTCTGTGGATGGATTCCTGTA
Source organism: Salvelinus namaycush (assembly GCF_016432855.1). NCBI lineage: Eukaryota > Metazoa > Chordata > Actinopteri > Salmoniformes > Salmonidae > Salvelinus > Salvelinus namaycush. Next base: position 6,193,023 of record NC_052311.1, on the reverse strand, counting down.
TGTGCTGTGGATGGATTCCTGTATGTGCTGGTGTTGCTGTGGATGGATCCCTGTGTGTGCTGGTGTTGCTGTGGATGGATTCCTGTATGTGCTGGTGTTGCTGTGGATGGTTATTTGTTATCTAAGCAACCAGGCAGCCCTCATCCTTATATCAGCTATGCTACTGCCACTGAGAAGAATAGTAGGCCTGCGTCCCAAACGGCACCCTGTTACCGTCCTAATGCACTGCTATTAATCAGAAGAAATATTTTGGGGACGCAGCCGAGGTGTCCCATGGCTTTTTGTTTTGTTGCTAGTTGACAGGAATCCTACAACCCCATTCTGTCACACAGCCCCAATCTCTCATCAGCCATTAATGTGAGGCTCTGTTGAAACCATGTGTGTATCCTAAACGGCACCCTTTTTCCCTATATAGTGCACTACTTTTGACTATAGGGTGCTATTTGAGACTCGAACTCATTTAACCATTCATTCATTCCACCATTCATTCATTCATGCATTCAACCATTCCTTCTCTATCAGTTTGATGTGGTGGTGGGACTGGAAGGGACATGCATCTCTGAAAGTAAAACCAAGTGGATGCCACAACTTTTTGATGACGAGAGAAAAACACTGTTGGCGAAAATACCTGTACTTCCGGAAATGCCGCATACTGGGAAAAAAAGGAAATTGCCTAGCAACTATGTGTATTCTATTGGCCAGTTCTACTAGTTTTAATTTGCTCAAATTGTGAGACAAAAAACGTGCACAACGTAATCGTGTGTCTCCTGACAACGCAACACCTCCTCTACTGCCTCTGTCACACTGCAGTAATGACCACAGATTTCACATGACTACCGGTTACAGCTAAATGTCTAGCACAGTGGGGCGTGTCCCATCGCACCAGGTGTGTGTTCTTGGTAGCCTTAATGAGAGTTCTGTGGACAGGGCAGACTGAGACGTGTTGACAGAGACTGGCTGTCTGCACCTGTCTGACACGGGGAATGATTGACCTGTATACAGTGGAGTATAATATAATATCTAGCCTGGCTGTTCTCACTGCAAATGTGTAGTCTACTGTCTATTATTATTTAGTTATTCACTTATTTGAGATATTGATTGCTACTTAATGTGATAGCAGAGGCTTAAGGGGCTTTCTTACCTGTTGCCATCACACTCGCGTCAAAGCTCAAGGCCTGCTCTCCCTTGTGTGGTCTAAATACGACTTGCTCCTACTTTTCTAGAGATTTTAATGTTGTAAACATGTGTATCATTGCTCCCCATATTGATACCAAGTGCAGTAGTTTACTATTCTAGAATTATTTATTTTAATCTGTGGATTCATTTCCAGTGCTTACCACCTTGTGGATTCATTTCCAGTGCTTACCACCTTGTGAATATTCCGGTTTTCAGGGGGCATGGAAAGAGAGCCTACGACTCGACTTCCACTTTTGGACGTTAACGAGGCGACACTCCATCTTAACTCCTCCTACACATTTACTGGATTGGTTGAACAGTGCAGAAGAGGACCCCCCCCCCCCCCCCCCAAACATGTTTTTCTTCTCATCCAGACCAGTTTGTCGGGGGATCTACTTTCAGGTGCTTCTTTTACGTCTGCTACGTTAGGTTAACTTGTGGTTGTCTTGTGTTTGGCGCTCGTGCACGTCCATACTGTGGGGCCCCCAGATATGTCCATACTCTACTATGATGGGCCTCCCAGACATGACCATACTCTACTATGAGGGGCCCCCTAGACATGACCATACTCTACTATGAGGGGCCCCCAGACATGACCATACTCTACTATGAGGGGCCCCCAGACATGACCATACTCTACTATGAGGGTCCCCCCAGACATGACCATAGTCTACTATGAGGGGCCCCCAGACATGACCATACTCTACTATGAGGGGCCCCTAGACATGACCATACTCTACTATGAGGGGCCCCCTAGACATGACCATACTCTACTATGAGGGGACCCTAGACATGACCATACTCTACTATGAGGGGCCCCTAGACATGACCATACTCAACTATGAGGGGCCCCTAGACATGACCATACTCTACTATGAGGGGCCCCTAAACATGACCATACTCTACTATGAGGGGCCCCCAGACATGACCATACTCTACTATGAGGGGCCCCCAGACATGACCATACTCTACTATGAGGGGCCCTTAGACATGACCATACTCTACTATGTGAGGCCCCTAGACATGACCATACTCTACTATGAGAGGCCCCCAGACATGACCATACTCTACTATGAGGGGCCCCCAGACATGACCATACTCTATTATGAGGGGCCTCCAGACATGACCATACTCTACTATGAGAGGCCCCTAGACATGACCATACTCTATTATGAGGGGCCCCCTAGATATGTCCATACTCTACTACAAGGGGCCCCCAGACATGACCATACTCTACTATGAGGGGCCCCCAGACATGACCATACTCTACTACAAGGGGCCCCCAGACATGACCATACTCTATTATGAGGGGCCCCCAGACATGACCATACTCTACTACAAGGGGCCCCCAGACATGACCATACTCTACTATGAGGGGCCTCCAGACACGTGAATGTATATTCTTGGTTGCTTGAGAAGCGGGCACTCCTTTTTTCTGTCTTTTTGGTTCCGTGCACCAATTGCTTGTTGAGGCGATGGTTTTGTCTAGCGATTAGCACAAGGTGTTTGTACCTGACCTTGCCAGTGTTCTTTAAGTGTTGAAGGAGAGACTATCATAGCCTACTTGGCTACAGGCTGTGTTTTGTTTTCACATGAATTCAAATCATATTTTTTTTGTCACATTCACTGAATACAACAGGTGTAGACTAACGTGAAATGCTTAACTTATGAGCCCTTTCACAACAATGCGGAGTTAAAAAGTAAGAAAAATTTGCCAAATCAAAAAAGGGAATAGTAACACAATAAAATAACAATAATGAGGCGATATACAAGGAGTACCGGTACCGAGTCAATGTGTGGGGGTACGAGGTAGTTATGAGGCGATATACAAGGAGTACCGGTACCGAGTCAATGTGTGGGGGTACGAGGTAGTTATGAGGCGATATACAAGGAGTACCGGTACCGAGTCAATGTGTGGGGGTACGAGGTAGTTATGAGGCGATATACAAAGAGTACCGGTACCGAGTCAATGTGTGGGGGTACGAGGTAGTTATGAGGCGATATACAAGGAGTACCAGTACCGAGTCAATGTGTGGGGGTACGAGGTAGTTATGAGGCGATATACAAGGAGTACCAGTACCGAGTCAATGTGTGGGGGTACGAGGTAGTTATGAGGCGATATACAAGGAGTACCGGTACCGAGTCAATGTGTGGGGGTACGAGGTAGTTATGAGGCGATATACAAGGAGTACCGGTACCGAGTCAATGTGTGGGGGTACGAGGTAGTTATGAGGCGATATACAAGGAGTACCAGTACCGAGTCAATGTGTGGGGGTACGAGGTAGTTATGAGGCGATATACAAGGAGTACCGGTACCGAGTCAATGTGTGGGGGTACGAGGTAGTTATGAGGCGATATACAAGGAGTACCGGTACCGAGTCAATGTGTGGGGGTACGAGGTAGTTATGAGGCGATATACAAGGAGTACCGGTACCGAGTCAATGTGTGGGGGTACGAGGTAGTTATGAGGCGATATACAAGGAGTACCAGTACCGAGTCAATGTGTGGGGGTACGAGGTAGTTATGAGGCGATATACAAGGAGTACCGGTACCGAGTCAATGTGTGGGGGTACGAGGTAGTTATGAGGCGATATACAAGGAGTACCAGTACCGAGTCAATGTGTGGGGGTACGAGGTAGTTATGAGGCGATATACAAGGAGTACCAGTACCGAGTCAATGTGTGGGGGTACGAGGTAGTTATGAGGCGATATACAAGGAGTACCAGTACCGAGTCAATGTGTGGGGGTACGAGGTAGTTATGAGGCGATATACAAGGAGTACCGGTACCGAGTCAATGTGTGGGGGTACGAGGTAGTTATGAGGCGATATACAAGGAGTACCGGTACCGAGTCAATGTGTGGGGGTACGAGGTAGTTATGAGGCGATATACAAGGAGTACCAGTACCGAGTCAATGTGTGGGGGTACGAGGTAGTTATGAGGCGATATACAAGGAGTACCAGTACCGAGTCAATGTGTGGGGGTACGAGGTAGTTATGAGGCGATATACAAGGAGTACCAGTACCGAGTCAATGTGTGGGGGTACGAGGTAGTTATGAGGCGATATACAAGGAGTACCGGTACCGAGTCAATGTGTGGGGGTACGAGGTAGTTATGAGGCGATATACAAGGAGTACCAGTACCGAGTCAATGTGTGGGGGTACGAGGTAGTTATGAGGCGATATACAAGGAGTACCAGTACCGAGTCAATGTGTGGGGGTACGAGGTAGTTATGAGGCGATATACAAGGAGTACCGGTACCGAGTCAATGTGTGGGGGTACGAGGTAGTTATGAGGCGATATACAAGGAGTACCGGTACCGAGTCAATGTGTGGGGGTACGAGGTAGTTATGAGGCGATATACAAGGAGTACCGGTACCGAGTCAATGTGTGGGGGTACGAGGTAGTTATGAGGCGATATACAAGGAGTACCGGTACCGAGTCAATGTGTGGGGGTACGAGGTAGTTATGAGGCGATATACAAGGAGTACCGGTACTGAGTCAATGTGTGGAGGTACGAGGTAGTTATGAGGCGATATACAAGGAGTACCAGTACCGAGTCAATGTGTGGGGGTACGAGGTAGTTATGAGGCGATATACAAGGAGTACCAGTACCGAGTCAATGTGTGGGGGTACGAGGTAGTTATGAGGCGATATACAAGGAGTACCGGTACCGAGTCAATGTGTGGGGGTACGAGGTAGTTATGAGGCGATATACAAGGAGTACCAGTACCGAGTCAATGTGTGGGGGTACGAGGTAGTTATGAGGCGATATACAAGGAGTACCAGTACCGAGTCAATGTGTGGGGGTACGAGGTAGTTATGAGGCGATATACAAGGAGTACCAGTACCGAGTCAATGTGTGGGGGTACGAGGTAGTTATGAGGCGATATACAAGGAGTACCGGTACCGAGTCAATGTGTGGGGGTACGAGGTAGTTATGAGGCGATATACAAGGAGTACCAGTACCGAGTCAATGTGTGGGGGTACGAGGTAGTTATGAGGCGATATACAAGGAGTACCGGTACCGAGTCAATGTGTGGGGGTACGAGGTAGTTATGAGGCGATATACAAGGAGTACCAGTACCGAGTCAATGTGTGGGGGTACGAGGTAGTTATGAGGCGATATACAAGGAGTACCGGTACCGAGTCAATGTGTGGGGGTACGAGGTAGTTATGAGGCGATATACAAGGAGTACCGGTACCGAGTCAATGTGTGGGGGTACGAGGTAGTTATGAGGCGATATACAAGGAGTACCAGTACCGAGTCAATGTGTGGGGGTACGAGGTAGTTATGAGGCGATATACAAGGAGTACCAGTACCGAGTCAATGTGTGGGGGTACGAGGTAGTTATGAGGCGATATACAAGGAGTACCGGTACCGAGTCAATGTGTGGGGGTACGAGGTAGTTATGAGGCGATATACAAGGAGTACCGGTACCGAGTCAATGTGTGGGGGTACGAGGTAGTTATGAGGCGATATACAAGGAGTACCGGTACCGAGTCAATGTGTGGAGGTACGAGGTAGTTATGAGGCGATATACAAGGAGTACCGGTACCGAGTCAATGTGTGGGGGTACGAGGTAGTTATGAGGCGATATACAAGGAGTACCAGTACCGAGTCAATGTGTGGGGGTACGAGGTAGTTATGAGGCGATATACAAGGAGTACCGGTACCGAGTCAATGTGTGGGGGTACGAGGTAGTTATGAGGCGATATACAAGGAGTACCGGTACCGAGTCAATGTGTGGGGGTACGAGGTAGTTATGAGGCGATATACAAGGAGTACCAGTACCGAGTCAATGTGTGGGGGTACGAGGTAGTTATGAGGCGATATACAAGGAGTACCGGTACCGAGTCAATGTGTGGGGGTACGAGGTAGTTATGAGGCGATATACAAGGAGTACCAGTACCGAGTCAATGTGTGGGGGTACGAGGTAGTTATGAGGCGATATACAAGGAGTACCAGTACCGAGTCAATGTGTGGGGGTACGAGGTAGTTATGAGGCGATATACAAGGAGTACCAGTACCGAGTCAATGTGTGGGGGTACGAGGTAGTTATGAGGCGATATACAAGGAGTACCGGTACCGAGTCAATGTGAGGAGGTACGAGGTAGTTGAGGTAACATGTACGTGTAGGTAGAGATAAAAGTGACTAGGCAATCAGGATAGATAATAAACACAGTAGCAGCAGCGTATGTGAAGAGTGTAAAAGGTAGTGTGTCTATGTGTGAGTGTGTGTGTGGCGTCAATATGCATGTGTGTGTGTGTGTGTGTGTGTGTGTGTGGTGCTCCGGTACCGCTTGCAGTGCGGTAGCAGAGAGAACAGTCTATGACTAGGGTGGTTGGAGTCTTTGAAAACTTTTAGGGTCTTCCTCTGACACCACCTGATATAGAGGTCCTGGATGGTAGAGAGCTCGGACCCAGTGATGTACTGGGCCATACACACTACCCGCTGCAGCGCCTTGCCGTCGGATGCCAAGCAGTTGCCATACCAAGCGGTGATGGAGCCAGTCAAGATGCTCTCGACGGTTCAGCTGTAGAACTTTTTGAGGATCTGAGGGCTCATGCCAAATCTTTTCAGCCTCCTGAGGTGAAAGAGGCGTTGTCGTGCCCTCTTCATAACAGTGTTGGTGTGTTTGGACCATGATAGGTCCTTAGTGATGTAGACATCTAGGAAATTGAAGCTCACGATCCGCTCCACTACAGCCCCATCGATGTGGATGGGGGCGTGCTCGGCACTCCATTTTCTGTAGTCCACGATCAACTCCTTTGTCTTGCTGACGTTGAGGGAGAGGCCTGCCTGTTTCCTAGGCCAAATCCTGATTTCGAATTGAGTTCAGTTTAGGGCCGTCCGCGACTAAAAAAAACCCATGGTTGAACAAAAGTTGTCCATTCTTTCGAAATTTTTAAACATGTATTTTCACTTATACAGACATACCCAACGTGTTTTAATAAAATCAACTATATATGCATTGAGCTTGTCTGATGCTTTAAGCGCATTGTTTGATTAAACAAGACACAAATGACTCAAGAGGGATCCAGAGATCAAGATAACCAGAAGTTTAAAAAAATGAACCTGACTCGACCATCCTCGTCCCACCTCTACTTGCTTTCGAAGATTCTGCCTCTTCTCTCCTTAGGTTGCCGGTAATACGCTACACAAGGAGTCGGCAACCTTTCCCATGTGGAATCCCAATTTATCTTACAATTTCTACCGATCTGCTTGCCAGTTATGGTTTTCAAATACACATTTTCGGGGAACAATTTAATGTAATTTATAATAACGTCTTCGTATCTCAAAATGATTTTGCCATCGCCAACTATGTACAAAATATCCTATAAAGCCAGGTAGAAAATATCCTGTTAAAAATAAATATCCTATAAATCACAATGGCTACGCATGGCCTGTCTTCAAGGAACTTGAACCATTGTATCAACTATTAACTTCGGTCTGGCCCTAGCAAACTTGCAACATTGTATAAAATATGCCAAGAGTGTGCAAAGCTGTAATCAAGGCAAAGGGTGGCTACTTTTTTTAATTTTATTATTATTATTATTTTTTTTTTTTATCCCCTTTTCTCCCCAATTTTCGTGGTATCCAATCGCTAGTAATTACTATCTTGTCTCATCGCTACAACTCCCGTACGGGCTCGGGAGAGACGAAGGTCGAAAGCCACGCGTCCTCCGAAGCACAACCCAACCAAGCCGCACTGCTTCTTAACACAGCGCGCCTCCAACCCGGAAGCCAGCCGCACCAATGTGTCGGAGGAAACACCGTGCACCTGGCCCCCTTGGTTAGCGCACACTGCGCCCGGCCCGCCACAGGAGTCGCTGGAGCGCGATGAGACAAGGATATCCCTACCGGCCAAACCCTCCCTATTCCGGACGACGCTAGGCCAATTGTGCGTCGCCCCACGGACCTCCCGGTCGCGGCCGGCTGCGACAGAGCCTGGGCGCGAACCCAGAGACTCTGGTGGCGCAGCTAGCACTGCGATGCAGTGAGGGTGGCTACTTTTTGATTTGTTTAGCACTTTTTTGGTTACTACATGATTCCATATGTGTTATTTCATAGTGTTGATGTCTTCACTATTATTCTACAATGTAGAAAATTTTAAAAATAAAGAAAAACCCTTAAATGAGTAGATGTGTCCAAACGTTTGACTGGTACTGTATGTAAACAAAAATATAAACACATGTAAAGTGTTGGTCCCATGTTTCATGTACTGAAATAAAAGATCCCAGAAATGTTCCTTATACACTCTCATATTTTCTATAAAATCGTGTGTACAATTTTGTTTACATCCCTGTTAGTGAGCATTTCTCCTTTGCCAAGATAATCCATCCATCTGACATGTGTGGCATATCAAGAAGCTGATTAAACAGCGTGATCATTACACAGGTGCACCTTATGCTGGGGACAATAAAAGGGCACTCTAAAATGTGCAGTTTTGTCACACAACACAATGCCACAGATGTCTCAAGTTTTGAGAGAGCGTGCAATTGGCATGCTGACTGCAGGAATGTCCACCAGAGCTGTTGCCAGAGAATTGGATGTTCATTTCTCAACAATAAACTGCCTCCAACATTGTTTTAGAGAATTTGGCAGTACGTCCAACCGGCCTCACAACCACAGACCACGTGTAACCACGCCAGCCCAGGACCTCCACATCCAGCTTTTTCACCTGCGGGATCATCTGAGATCAGCCACCAGGACAGCTGATGAAACTGAGGAGTATTTCTGTCTGTAATAAAGCCCTTTTGTGGAAGAAAAAACATCCTGACTAGCTGGGCCTGGCTCCCCAGTGGGTGGGCCTATACCTCCCAGGCCCATCCATGGCTGTGCCCCTGCCGATTCATGTGAAATCCATAGATTAGGGCCTAAGGAATTTATTTCAGTTGACTGATTTCCTTATATGAACTGTAACTCTTTAAAATCGTTAAAATTGTTGCATGTTGCGTTTATATTTTGGTTCGGTATTTGCTACTGCTCGACAAAAAAAGACTCTTGGTCGACCAAACAATCGACCAGTCAACTAATTGGGGTCAACCCTAGTTCAGTTTCCTTGAGATTTTTTAAAGAACAGACATGATCACATTTCCATGCAAAGGCATTGCATATAAAAGCTTACATTTGTTTTAAATTACTGGTGGATAGAATTCCGATTCCATTTTAAGACTGAACTTCTAAAAGAAAAACTAACACACAGCTGTTTAGTATCACTGTCGAATTAATCTATAGTTGACCTGTTGTCATTATCACTGTCTAATTAATCTATAGTTGACCTGTTGTCATTATCACTGTCTAATTCATCTATAGTTGACCTGTTGTCATTATCACTGTCTAATTCATCTATAGTTGACCTGTTGTCATTATCACTGTCTAATTCATCTATAGTTGACCTGTTGTCATTATCACTGTCTAATTCATCTATAGTTGACCTGTTGTCATTATCACTGTCTAATTCATCTATAGTTGACCTGTTGTCATTATCACTGTCTAATTCATCTATAGTTGACCTGTTGTCATTATCACTGTCTAATTCATCTATAGTTGACCTGTTGTCATTATCACTGTCTAATTCATCTATAGTTGACCTGTTGTCATTATCACTGCCTAATTAATCTATAGTAGATCTGTTGTCAGTATCACTGTCTAATTAATCTAGAGTTGACCTGTTGTCATTATCACTGTCTAATTCATCTATAGTTGACCTGTTGTCATTATCACTGTCTAATTCATCTATAGTTGACCTGTTGTCATTATCACTGTCTAATTAAGCTTTTGTAGACCTTTAGTAGACCTATATGTGCCTCTTGGCCTTCCTCCGAGCATTTTAGATATCACTGACTTATTCCCACGCACCTGCTACAAGCAGACTCCGATGTGTGGGTGCTTTTCCTATGAAGAATGACGCATTATGAAACCCAGAGCCTATGGGGATCCAGAGCTCAGTTTCGTACTGTGACTGGAGTGTGCTGGAGTGTGGCTGTGTTAATTCTCTCATCTTTGAGTCGGAAAGAGGCAGGACTTGCAACTTTTTAGACTCAAGAGCACTGTGCTAGAAAACAGTGGTGACCTAATCACTTACTGTGGTCATTGTTTCCACTTTCACTTTGTACAGTAGACATGTGGACAAAGTACAGACACAGAGACCCTCAACAAGGGGGGCTATATTTGGGGACTTTTCTGAAATGTATTCTCATACAATAAAAAGTCAAATTGAAACATTTTCAAGGTAACACTTGTAAATGCATTAAGTAATTTTCTATTATTATTATAGGCTATATTCTATTCTAAACAATTTATTTAACAAGCTCTTAACCATATGAATGAGTCAACAGGAGGCTATATATGAAACTGCCTTAAACTTCAACAAAAGTATTCCCTTTCCTTGCATCATAGAGTAGAGTTCCATTAAAATAAGGGTGAGAAGCCTACCCGAGACATATCATCGTCATTAGAAGACGAGGGGATTCCATTCCATAACGATCCCATCAATTCCATGAAGTTGACATTTCAGTGATGGTGTTTAGGGGTTGGTTACAGCTGATCTCTCTACTGCCGGGTCTATGTAGGCTAGGACTAGTAGGAGCCTGTCTGCCTGCGCTGCGCTTGTAGATCAGATCTGTGGTTTAGGGTTTTCGCATTGTATTGGTAGGAGGAGCCGCTTTCCTGTGATTGTCTGCCTCTTCTCTCTCTCTCTCTCTCTCACGTTTTTCTAAAGTTAAATATACAAGCCTGTGAGCTTTCACGGACGGTGAGTGAACGCGCAGTCAGGGAGGTTCTCCGTTGCTTGCGTCGAGAGCGAGCGGGAACAGAACTGAACGGAGCAACGATGTTTGTGTCACATAACCGGGGCTCTTCCTCTTCTGTTCGATCCAAGTGATTCTTAACTTCGTTTTCGACTGTTTCAAGATGACAGAAGAAAATAATGTTGGCCATATAAAGCTGGTAGGTGCCTCTAACCCCTCCCATCGCGCTGTCTCAGTGAGTGTTTGGTTGGTTTTATGTTTATTCTGCAGTGCTTGGTGGGGAAACGGGAGTATGAGAATTGAACTGGGAGGAGAAAGTAGTCTACTTGAGCTATTATTGGGAAATCACGGGCGCATAACCTTCTCCTATTTGGGTTAGTCTTTCGCTTTGTGAGAGAGAGGATCTGCATCAGTGGAAAGAGTTGAGAGTGAATCAGAATGAATAGGCTATGTCAGAGGTATGCTGGCTGTTATTGAAATAATCGTAACCGGAATACATTATAACTTTTAATAGACCGATCGGGATATTGCTTTCTCATATTGTGTTATATTATATTGTTCAAATATGTTCTAAAGTTCCGCTGGATCCAGTGTTTGTTTTGGCAAATCGAAGCATTGTGTTTATCGGTTGTTGTTCTGGCTGCGGTTGGTTTTGAGCCATAGACTATGAAAGGAAACAAACAACATCCCTATTGCACGTGTGTATGCTATGTGGGCTAATGATTTGTGTCATTACGCATAGACGGACTGTCATTTGATTTATGGATAACCGCTGTCAATCCAATGATCAATAGAATATGATGAGTCAATAGCTAGCTGTTGTCATCCCGTGCCTTTTGGAATGTGTGGTTTGTCATGATGTGCCATTTAGTGGACAATAGCCCTGTTGTCTGACTCTGAAGCGTAGGCTACTTTTAGCCCAAAGGCCAGCAGCTGGCAATATTGAGTCGTTTTCATAGTACCGTCCAAACGCATGGTATGCAGCCAGCAATAGGCTACATTCGTATCCCTCATGGACCAGTTCGTACTTAAATCCTTCTCCATTCAAACTGCGTAGGCATCAATTTCCTCCTTAACTTTATTTAATGGCTAGAAGGCGGGAAAAAAACACAATTTTCCACCACGATGCTAGTGGCTAAATGCTAATCACAGGATGTTGTGGTTGCCTTCAGCCAGTCTGTTTTTTCCACCCCTAACCTGTATGACATTAGCGGAAACCAATACTATTCTCAGGGCGGGTCTGCCTGTTTTGACTAGCAGAAGTTACTTTTCGTAGCAGGTTAGGAGAATTTACGCAGCAGATTAGAATAATTAAAGTGTCAGGTTAGGCGAATTAGGTTAAGAAAATGGTTAGGGTTTGCAAAAATTCTCCTCTACTCGATTTAAACATATCTAGCTAAAACCAGGTCTGCCCTGAGAACAGTCCTGGTTTCCACTAATGCGATGCTGCTAAAATAAACATACAGTAAAAGAAACGGAACCCCTGATCTGATAGTTTCAACCTGATTGGCTGAACATGATAAACAACATCCGGGATTTGCATTTAGTCACTAGCATGGTGGTGGAAAATGCTGTCTCATAAGGAAAATACGCATATTTCCCTCAAATGTTCCCCCTTCTCGTAATTAAATAAAGTTGAAGAGTAAATCGAAGCCTATGCAACCTGAATGGAGAATGGTTTAGGTATGAACCAGTCCACGAGGGATACGAATGTATTGCCGGCAGTATACAATGCGTTTGGACGGTAAGATGAACATGACTCAATATCGCCGTCTGCCTGCCTTTGGGCTAGGGGCTAGGCTACAGTTTGGAGACTTGTATTTTGCATTCCTGAAGATGTAAATCAAAGCATAATATGTCTGATGTTCCTAAAATATTTATGTTTATTTACAACATTTTGATAAGCAATCGAGCTCAATAAGGTTTGACTTTGAAAGTCAAAACTCATACAGTCAGCAGAGCAAGTCCTGTAATACATCTGTGGCTGTCACGTTCTGACCTTAGTTCCTTTGTTTTGTCTTTTGTTTTAGTATGGTCAGGGCGTGAGTTGGGTGGGTTGTCTATGTTAGTTTTTCTATGATTTTCCATTTCTGTGTTTGGCCTGATATGGTTCTCAATCAGAGGCAGCTGTCAATCGTTGTCCCTGATTGGGAACCATATTTAGGTAGCCTGTTTTCAGTCTTTGTGTGTCTGCACCAGATAGAACTGTTTTGGTTTTCACTTTGTTGTTTTGTAATTTGAAGTGTTCAGTTTTGGATTATTATTAAATAAGATGAACACTAACCACGCTGTGCATTGGTCCGATCCTTCAAACTTTCCTCCTCAGATGAGGAGGAGGACAGCCGTTACAGTGGCGAGAAAACGGTCAGAGTCCCGCTGCTCAGTGTTCAAGTTCTCTTCCCTGTCAGTGGCAGTGGCACCACGCTCATGTCGATTTTGAATTTGACTTATCGATCTAATTCTCTCACGTCAATTTATCATGCTTTATATGGGCTCAACAGTATAATAATAATAATAATAAGATTGACCGTTGTAATTGTTTTTAATGTGTTGTGCTGCGTGTACTGACTGGCCCCTTCCCAAAAGAGATTTCTAACTTCAAGGGTCTTTTCCTGGTTAAAGAAAAATACTATTTATCTGGACAATGTTGTGAGGTTGAAATACCTTTATGGGTATTTGAGTAGAAGATCACATTAGCAGCTCTCATGATTTGATACATATCTGGAGGATTGACATCATACTGCATCTGCTACAGTATAATCTGTCAAAACATACAGCTTTTAAAACATACTGTTTAATTCAATACAAATAATGAAATGTCCCGTGGTTATAACCACTTATGTTTTCTTGCTTCTTCAAAAGGTCGTTTTAACCTGGCCTTTAAAATATATATATATTTATTTAACTAGGCAAGTCAGTTATTTACAATGTTATTTACAATGTTATTTACAATGACGGCCTAGGAACAGTGGGTTAACTGCCTTGTTCAGGGGTAGAACGACAGATTTTTTTTACCTTGTCAGCTCGGGATTTGATTTAGCAACCTTTCGGTTACTGGCCCAACGCTCTAACCACTAGGCTACCTGCCGCCCCATCTTGGCCTTATATCCTGGCCTTTATCCTGGCCTTTTGTCCTGGCCTTTTATCCTGGCCTAATATCCTGGCCTTTATTCCTGGCCCATTTACTGCAGCCTGTTGCACCAGAGCACGGTTAAGATCAATTGCTGTTTTACTACAACTGAACAGGTCATACAGTATTTCTAGATTGAATGTATCATTATATCTCTTCTCTCAGTATTGTCTGAGAGAGAACAACTAACCGAATTCAGTAGCTTCACCAGCCAATCAGTGTATTTCTAATGAAGAAGCAGCGTACTGTACTGTGGAGTGGATTAGGTTAGGTTGCCCTGGCTCCAGCCCTACTGTGGTTTGTACTGTGGATTAGGTTAGTTTGCCCTGTCCCCAGCCCTACTGTGGACTGTACTGTGGATTAGGTTAGGATGCCCTGGCTCCAGCCCTACTGTGGACTGTACTGTGGATTAGGTTAGGGTGCCCTGGCTCCAGCCCTACTGTGGACTGTACTGTGGATTAGGTTAGGATGCCCTGGCTCCAGCCCTACTGTGGACTGTACTGTGGATTAGGTTAGGTTGCCCTGGCTCCAGCCCTACTGTGGACTGTACTGTGGATTAGGTTAGGTTGCCATGGCTCCAGCCCTACTGTGGACTGTACTGTGGATTAGGTTAGGATGCCCTGGCTCCAGCCCTACTGTGGACTGTACTGTGGATTAGGTTAGGTTGCCCTGGCTCCAGCCCTACTGTGGACTGTACTGTGGATTAGGTTAGGGTGCCCTGGCTCCAGCCCTACTGTGGACTGTACTGTGGATTAGGTTAGGTTGCCCTGGCTCCAGCCCTACTGTGGACTGTACTGTGGATTAGGTAAGGGTGCCCTGGCTCCAGCCCTACTGTGGACTGTACTGTGGATTAGGTTAGGATGCCCTGGCTCCAGCCCTACTGTGGACTGTACTGTGGATTAGGTTAGGATGCCCTGGCTCCAGCCCTACTGTGGACTGTACTGTGGATTAGGTTAGGGTGCCCTGGCTCCAGCCCTACTGTGGACTGTACTGTGGATTAGGTTAGGGTGCCCTGGCTCCAGCCCTACTGTGGACTGTACTGTGGATTAGGTTAGGATGCCCTGGCTCCAGCCCTACTGTGGACTGTACTGTGGATTAGGTTAGGTTGCCCTGTCTCCAGTCCTACTGTGGACTGTACTGTGGATTAGGTTAGGTTGCCCTGGCTCCAGCTCTACTGTGGACTGTACTGTGGATTAGGTTAGGGTGCCCTGTCTACAGCCCTACTGTGGACTGTACTGTGGATTAGGTTAGGGTGCCCTGGCTCCAGCCCTACTGTGGACTGTACTGTGGATTAGGTTAGGGTGCCCTGTCTCCAGCCCTACTGTGGACTGTACTGTGGATTAGGTTAGGTTGCCCTGTCTCCAGCCCTACTGTGGACTGTACTGTGGATTAGGTTAGGGTGCTCTGGCTCCAGCCCTACTGTGGACTGTACTGTGGATTAGGTTAGGGTGCCCTGTCTCCAGCCCTACTGTGGACTGTACTGTGGATTAGGTTAGGGTGCCCTGGCTCCAGCCCTACTGTGGACTGTACTGTGGATTAGGTTAGGGTGCTCTGGCTCCAGCCCTACTGTGGACTGTACTGTGGATTAGGTTAGGATGCCCTGGCTCCAGCTCTACTGTGGACTGTACTGTGGATTAGGTTAGGTTGCCCTGTCTCCAGCCCTACTGTGGACTGTACTGTGGATTAGGTTAGGGTGCCCTGTCTCCAGCCCTACTGTGGACTGTACTGTGGATTAGGTTAGGGTGCCCTGTCTCCAGCCCTACTGTGGACTGTACTGTGGATTAGGTTAGGGTGCTCTGGCTCCAGCCCTGCTACAGCTGTGCAGGCTATTACTGTAGCTCCCCTTATCTCTCTCCTAACATTACATGACAACCCTCTTTAGCTCAGTTTCACATCAGCCAAATCAGACTTCTCGTTCATATTTCAAACCCTAACAAACAAGCTCAAACAAAAAGAAGTAGACATGAATAGCTTGTTATAAAACGTTCCCGTTTTTGAGTTGACCGTACAGTAGATTCCTCCGGACTGTTTTTACATCCCAAGTGCTATCCTATTCCCTCTACTGTATAGAACCCTATAGGCTCTGGTCATAGGTAGTGCACTATGCAGGGAATAGGTAGCCATTAGGGCCACAGCATGTGTTTTGTCTGCTCTCTCTGTACCCAGTAGGGGGTTAAAGTGGGAGATGGACTGCTACTGTAACAGGCAGAAAACAGTGTGTGGTCTGTCCCTGTTTGGCTTCAATATTGCCCTGTTATTGTTGTTGGGGCTGTTATATAAACACTTCCTGGGGACAGTCAGGGGAGTTGGATGGATCAACCGGTACGTTAAAAGTGTTCTATTGTTGTTTAACCGCTGTGTGTTGACCCTTGAGATACAGTGCACTGTATAGGGAATAGGGTGCCTACAGTGCACTATATAGGGAATAGGGTGCCTACAGTGCACTGTATAGGGAATAGGGTGACATAGGGCTCTGGTCAAAAGTAGTCATCCATAGAGACTGTAGTCACAGCAGAATGGGACTCTGGCCCCATCCCACCTATAGAGACTGTAGAGGTGTTAGTCACAGCAGAATGGGACTCTGGCCCCATCCCACCTATAGAGACTGTAGACGTGTTAGTCACAGCAGAATGGGACTCTGGCCCCATCCCACCTATAGAGACTGTAGACGTGTTAGTCCCAGCAGAATGGGACTCTGGCCCCATCCCACCTATAGAGACTGTAGACGTGTTAGTCCCAGCAGAATGGGACTCTGGCCCCATCCCACCTATAGAGACTGTAGAGGTGTTAGTCCCAGCAGCATGGGACTCTGGCCCCATCCCACCTATAGAGACTGTAGACGTGTTAGTCACAGCAGAATGGGACTCTGGCCCCATCCCACCTATAGAGACTGTAGACGTGTTAGTCCCAGCAGAATGGGACTCTGGCCCCATCCCACCTATAGAGACTGTAGACGTGTTAGTCCCAGCAGAATGGGACTCTGGCCCCATCCCACCTATAGAGACTGTAGAGGTGTTAGTCCCAGCAGCATGGGACTCTGGCCCCATCCCACCTATAGAGACTGTAGACGTGTTAGTCCCAGCAGAATGGGACTCTGGCCCCATCCCACCTATAGAGACTGTAGACGTGTTAGTCCCAGCAGCATGGGACTCTGGCCCCATCCCACCTATAGAGACTGTAGACGTGTTAGTCCCAGCAGAATGGGACTCTGGCCCCATCCCACCTATAGAGACTGTAGACGTGTTAGTCACAGCAGAATGGGACTCTGGCCCCATCCCACCTATAGAGACTGTAGACGTGTTAGTCCCAGCAGCATGGGACTCTGGCCCCATCCCACCTATAGAGACTGTAGACGTGTTAGTCACAGCAGAATGGGACTCTGGCCCCATCCCACCTATAGAGACTGTAGACGTGTTAGTCCCAGCAGCATGGGACTCTGGCCCCATCCCACCTATAGAGACTGTAGACGTGTTAGTCCCAGCAGAATGGGACTCTGGCCCCATCCCACCTATAGAGACTGTAGACGTGTTAGTCACAGCAGAATGGGACTCTGGCCCCATCCCACCTATAGAGACTGTAGACGTGTTAGTCACAGCAGAATGGGACTCTGGCCCCATCCCACCTATAGAGACTGTAGACGTGTTAGTCCCAGCAGAATGGGACTCTGGCCCCATCCCACCTATAGAGACTGTAGACGTGTTAGTCCCAGCAGAATGGGACTCTGGCCCCATCCCACCTATAGAGACTGTAGAGGTGTTAGTCACAGCAGAATGGGACTCTGGCCCCATCCCACCTATAGAGACTGTAGACGTGTTAGTCCCAGCAGAATGGGACTCTGGCCCCATCCCACCTATAGAGACTGTAGACGTGTTAGTCACAGCAGAATGGGACTCTGGCCCCATCCCACCTATAGAGACTGTAGAGGTGTTAGTCCCAGCAGAATGGGACTCTGGCCCCATCTCACCTATAGAGACTGTAGAGGTGTTAGTCCCAGCAGAATGGGACTCTGGCCCCATCCCACCTATAGAGACTGTAGACGTGTTAGTCACAGCAGAATGGGACTCTGGCCCCATCCCACCTATAGAGACTGTAGAGGTGTTAGTCACAGCAGAATGGGACTCTGGCCCCATCCCACCTATAGAGACTGTAGAGGTGTTAGTCACAGCAGAATGGGACTCTGGCCCCATCCCACCTATAGAGACTGTAGACGTGTTAGTCACAGCAGAATGGGACTCTGGCCCCATCCCACCTATAGAGACTGTAGACGTGTTAGTCACAGCAGAATGGGACTCTGGCCCCATCCCACCTATAGAGACTGTAGAGGTGTTAGTCACAGCAGAATGGGACTCTGGCCCCATCCCACCTATAGAGACTGTAGAGGTGTTAGTCACAGCAGAATGGGACTCTGGCCCCATCCCACCTATAGAGACTGTAGACGTGTTAGTCACAGCAGAATGGGACTCTGGCCCCATCCCACCTATAGAGACTGTAGACGTGTTAGTCACAGCAGAATGGGACTCTGGCCCCATCCCACCTATAGAGACTGTAGACGTGTTAGTCACAGCAGAATGGGACTCTGGCCCCATCCCACCTATAGAGACTGTAGACGTGTTAGTCACAGCAGAATGGGACTCTGGCCCCATCCCACCTATAGAGACTGTAGACGTGTTAGTCACAGCAGAATGGGACTCTGGCCCCATCCCACCTATAGAGACTGTAGACGTGTTAGTCCCAGCAGAATGGGACTCTGGCCCCATCCCACCTATAGAGACTGTAGAGGTGTTAGTCCCAGCAGCATGGGACTCTGGCCCCATCCCACCTATAGAGACTGTAGACGTGTTAGTCACAGCAGAATGGGACTCTGGCCCCATCCCACCTATAGAGACTGTAGACGTGTTAGTCCCAGCAGAATGGGACTCTGGCCCCATCCCACCTATAGAGACTGTAGACGTGTTAGTCCCAGCAGAATGGGACTCTGGCCCCATCCCACCTATAGAGACTGTAGAGGTGTTAGTCCCAGCAGCATGGGACTCTGGCCCCATCCCACCTATAGAGACTGTAGACGTGTTAGTCCCAGCAGAATGGGACTCTGGCCCCATCCCACCTATAGAGACTGTAGACGTGTTAGTCCCAGCAGCATGGGACTCTGGCCCCATCCCACCTATAGAGACTGTAGACGTGTTAGTCCCAGCAGAATGGGACTCTGGCCCCATCCCACCTATAGAGACTGTAGACGTGTTAGTCACAGCAGAATGGGACTCTGGCCCCATCCCACCTATAGAGACTGTAGACGTGTTAGTCCCAGCAGCATGGGACTCTGGCCCCATCCCACCTATAGAGACTGTAGACGTGTTAGTCACAGCAGAATGGGACTCTGGCCCCATCCCACCTATAGAGACTGTAGACGTGTTAGTCCCAGCAGCATGGGACTCTGGCCCCATCCCACCTATAGAGACTGTAGACGTGTTAGTCCCAGCAGAATGGGACTCTGGCCCCATCCCACCTATAGAGACTGTAGACGTGTTAGTCACAGCAGAATGGGACTCTGGCCCCATCCCACCTATAGAGACTGTAGACGTGTTAGTCACAGCAGAATGGGACTCTGGCCCCATCCCACCTATAGAGACTGTAGACGTGTTAGTCCCAGCAGAATGGGACTCTGGCCCCATCCCACCTATAGAGACTGTAGACGTGTTAGTCCCAGCAGAATGGGACTCTGGCCCCATCCCACCTATAGAGACTGTAGAGGTGTTAGTCACAGCAGAATGGGACTCTGGCCCCATCCCACCTATAGAGACTGTAGACGTGTTAGTCCCAGCAGAATGGGACTCTGGCCCCATCCCACCTATAGAGACTGTAGACGTGTTAGTCACAGCAGAATGGGACTCTGGCCCCATCCCACCTATAGAGACTGTAGAGGTGTTAGTCCCAGCAGAATGGGACTCTGGCCCCATCTCACCTATAGAGACTGTAGAGGTGTTAGTCCCAGCAGAATGGGACTCTGGCCCCATCCCACCTATAGAGACTGTAGACGTGTTAGTCACAGCAGAATGGGACTCTGGCCCCATCCCACCTATAGAGACTGTAGAGGTGTTAGTCACAGCAGAATGGGACTCTGGCCCCATCCCACCTATAGAGACTGTAGAGGTGTTAGTCACAGCAGAATGGGACTCTGGCCCCATCCCACCTATAGAGACTGTAGACGTGTTAGTCACAGCAGAATGGGACTCTGGCCCCATCCCACCTATAGAGACTGTAGACGTGTTAGTCACAGCAGAATGGGACTCTGGCCCCATCCCACCTATAGAGACTGTAGAGGTGTTAGTCACAGCAGAATGGGACTCTGGCCCCATCCCACCTATAGAGACTGTAGAGGTGTTAGTCACAGCAGAATGGGACTCTGGCCCCATCCCACCTATAGAGACTGTAGACGTGTTAGTCACAGCAGAATGGGACTCTGGCCCCATCCCACCTATAGAGACTGTAGACGTGTTAGTCACAGCAGAATGGGACTCTGGCCCCATCCCACCTATAGAGACTGTAGACGTGTTAGTCACAGCAGAATGGGACTCTGGCCCCATCCCACCTATAGAGACTGTAGACGTGTTAGTCACAGCAGAATGGGACTCTGGCCCCATCCCACCTATAGAGACTGTAGACGTGTTAGTCACAGCAGAATGGGACTCTGGCCCCATCCCACCTATAGAGACTGTAGACGTGTTAGTCACAGCAGAATGGGACTCTGGCCCCATCTCACCTATAGAGACTGTAGACGTGTTAGTCACAGCAGAATGGGACTCTGGCCCCATCCCACCTATAGAGACTGTAGATGTGTTAGTCACAGCAGAATGGGACTCTGGCCCCATCCCACCTATAGAGACTGTAGAGGTGTTAGTCCCAGCAGCATGGGACTCTGGCCCCATCCCACCTATGGAGACTGTAGAGGTGTTAGTCACAGCAGAATGGGACTCTGGCCCCATCCCACCCATCGCTGCTTCTACTGTTGAGTTCTAAACTCCAGCGATTCTAGTATTTCTTCAGTTTAACAGTTCAGATAAATAATTTAGCCAGATGGTCTGCATTGTGTATAATGACAACATCATGTTCAGAACTGAGTGGTAGCTAGGCTATATAGTGTGTTAAATGAAGCAAGTAAAACTCCTCTGTATAGGACAAACGTTACGTCTGGGACGAGCAATTCTATTTAAATGCACTGTTGGTCTCAATATCAATGCTGTTATTCATTGTTATATGGTAGAGCGAGCAGTGCTTAGTTTGAGCATGATCCTGCTGGGAATAGCCCACGGCACCTCTCCGTTTTGGACTGTTTCGTTCCGTATCCTATCTGTCGGGATCCGGTACTTTTTTTCTATGTAAAAATGATAAATAAATAGCAATCAAAGTTAATTTGAGTTGCCTCTTTGTTAATTCTCCTGCCTTCCCCCCTCCAATATAAAAACAAACTTGTTAAAAAGTTGATTTTTAGTCCCGGCATAATATTCTAAGAGTTGATTCGGGTTGGGCCCCGGCCCTTATGGTTTAGCGCAACATTGTAACCTGTGTTTTCGACCAATGCAAGCGTGCCTGTATCTCTCACAGAACTAGAATGTGTATTCTCTCTGCTCTGATAGACATGAGCCTGCAACTCTCATCTCTCCAGCGTTGCATTTCATCATTTATTTCCTTATAGAATCAAAAGGTTCTGGAGGAGCCTGCAGCACCCCTGATAAATTGAAATGAGAATTACTGCTGACTATTCAGAAATCAATTTTAAATAATTCAGAATAGCCTACAACACCATTAGACAGCCTGTAATTTAGCCACGGAGAATCAATAGCTTCTTTTTAAATAAATAGCCTCCAGTCAGGAACGCACTGAAAAATAGAATTGTGGGAAAAGGCAGGTTGGAAAGCAAATGGCTGCTGCTGAAAGGAGAAAACTCATCTTTCTGCTGTAGGCTACAGCAACATTAGATCAACTACCAAATATTGTTTTACAAAGTAAAACAAGACGAAGATAGGCTTTTGGCACGAACGTACCGGCCATAAACAACGAGTGAGCCGGGTATCATTGGGCCGAGTCAGTAAAACTGGAAACAATTTTTAGGACTGTCATTTCCTCCTCATATTGTAGCCTCCAATGTCTCCACACACCTAGGACTGGGCTATTGATGGATTCAAGACAAGCTCGTTTTTATTGATCTCTGTGTAAAAGTAGCCTGTCATTTCAGTCATTTGTGCAGTATTAAAGATTCTGCCAAAGTCTCCAGTCATGTAAAATTGCATGAAATGTGTTTTATAAAAGGCTAAATTTGCTACTAAAGCTACTAAAAATGTTCCCCCATGTGTGCAACTTCTGTAAGTGGCTCTACTCTGGGGCGGCAGGTAGCCTAGTGGTTAGAGGCAGGTAGCCTAGTGGTTAGAGGCAGGTAGCCTAGTGGTTAGAGGCGGCAGGTAGCCTAGTGGTTAGAGGCGGCAGGTAGCCTAGTGGTTAGAGGAGGCAGGTAGCCTAGTGGTTAGAGGAGGCAGGTAGCCTAGTGGTTAGAGGAGGCAGGTAGCCTAGTGGTTAGAGGAGGCAGGTAGCCTAGTGGTTAGAGGAGGCAGGTAGCCTAGTGGTTAGAGGAGGCAGGTAGCCTAGTGGTTAGAGGAGGCAGGTAGCCTAGTGGTTAGAGGAGAGGCAGGTAGCCTAGTGGTTAGAGGAGAGGCAGGTAGCCTAGTGGTTAGAGGAGAGGCAGGTAGCCTAGTGGTTAGAGGAGAGGCAGGTAGCCTAGTGGTTAGAGGAGAGGCAGGTAGCCTAGTGGTTAGAGGAGAGGCAGGTAGCCTAGTGGTTAGAGGAGGCAGGTAGCCTAGTGGTTAGAGGAGGCAGGTAGCCTAGTGGTTAGAGGAGGCAGGTAGCCTAGTGGTTAGAGGAGGCAGGTAGCCTAGTGGTTAGAGGAGAGGCAGGTAGCCTAGTGGTTAGAGGAGAGGCAGGTAGCCTAGTGGTTAGAGGAGAGGCAGGTAGCCTAGTGGTTAGAGGAGAGGCAGGTAGCCTAGTGGTTAGAGGAGAGGCAGGTAGCCTAGTGGTTAGAGGAGAGGCAGGTAGCCTAGTGGTTAGAGGAGAGGCAGGTAGCCTAGTGGTTAGAGGAGAGGCAGGTAGCCTAGTGGTTAGAGGAGAGGCAGGTAGCCTAGTGGTTAGAGGAGAGGCAGGTAGCCTAGTGGTTAGAGGAGAGGCAGGTAGCCTAGTGGTTAGAGGAGAGGCAGGTAGCCTAGTGGTTAGAGGAGAGGCAGGTAGCCTAGTGGTTAGAGGAGAGGCAGGTAGCCTAGTGGTTAGAGGAGAGGCAGGTAGCCTAGTGGTTAGAGGAGAGGCAGGTAGCCTAGTGGTTAGAGGAGGCAGGTAGCCTAGTGGTTAGAGGAGAGGTAGGTAGCCTAGTGGTTAGAGGCTGTTAGCCTAGTGGTTAGAGTGTTGGGCCAGTAATTGAAAGGTTACTAGATTGAATCCCCCAGCTGACAAGGTAAAAATCTGTCGTTCTGCCTCTGAACAAGGCAGTTAACCCACTGTTCCTAGGCCGTCATTTTAAATAAGAACGTGTTCTTAACTGACTTGCCTGGTTAAATAAATAAAACATTTTAAAACACTCTACTGCTCTATGCCACTACACAAATGTGATGATATGATTTATTATAAAGGTGAATTTAAAACAAAACAAAGTGTGTGTTCCTGTACCTCAGAGTCACCCCCACCCTCCCTCTCATCTCACTTTTTGTCCCTGCACCTTCCGATTTACACCTGAAGCACTGAGCATGAATAAACCCCCCCCCCCAGATGGAGTATTCCAGCTGTTAAATGAGTTTGTTGATAGTACTCTGTACAGTTTCTATCAGGTCTGGACAATATTTTTGTCCATTTAGGGGACGTCTTTTGTCCCAAGAACACACCCAGTGGCAAACGTTCCATGTGGTCTATTTTAAATGAAGAGACTAATATGTTGTTGACAGTCTCGCTCTACAGTTCCTCTACAATACTCTCCTCATCCCTCCCCCTCCTTCGTGTTGTCTCTTGCCATGCTGTAACAACGGAGCACCATCCACAATATGTTATTGAGTCACAGTCACGCTGTCGAGACAAGGCCTTTAGTTGAACGGTAGCAGCAGCAACAGTTGCTGTGACTGCAATCGGTTCTCTACATGCTGTAGCTTACATGTAGGTGTGTAGTAGCCTACAATACAAGCCGTGTTTGAAGACTCTCTGAGCTTGGCCACGTGTATTGTAAATTAACTTTGTAAATGAACTTTGCAAACAATATGCATTCAAGTGTGACACTTGTAGAGGAGCACAGATCATGAATGGGGGATGTGACAGAACTCTGTCTCTGCCAATCGACTTGGAGCACGCTGCCAAGTGGAGTGGCATAATGTGGCCTCAGGATGCTTTCACACTCTCTCCCTCCGCCAGCTGCTCTCCCTCCCTCCGCCAGCTGCTCTCTCTCCCTCCCCAAGCTGCTCTCTCTCCCTTCCCCAAGCTGCTCTCTCTCCCTCCCCAAGCTGCTCTCTCTCCCTCCCCAAGCTGCTCTCTCTCCCTCCCCAAGCTGCTCTCTCTCCCTCCCCAAGCTGCTCTCTCTCCTTCCCCAAGCTGCTCTCTCCCCCTCCCCAAGCTGCTCTCTCTCCCTCCCCCAAGCTGCTCTCTCTCCTTCCCCAAGCTGCTCTCTCTCCCTCCCCAAGCTGCTCTCTCTCCCTCCCCAAGCTGCTCTCTCCCTCCCCAAGCTGCTCTCTCCCTCCCCAAGCTGCTCTCTCTCCCTCCCCAAGCTGCTCTCTCTCCCTCTCCAAGCTGCTCTCTCCCCTTCCCCAAGCTGCTCTCTCTCCCTCCCCAAGCTGCTCTCTCTCCCTCCCCAAGCTGCTCTCTCTCCTTCCCCAAGCTGCTCTCTCCCCCTCCCCAAGCTGCTCTCTCTCCCTCCCCCAAGCTGCTCTCTCTCCCTCTCCAAGCTGCTCTCTCTCCCTCTCCAAGCTGCTCTTTCCCCCTCCCCAAGCTGCTCTCTCTCCCTCCCCAAGCTGCTCTCTCTCCCTCCCCAAGCTGCTCTCTCCCCCTCCCCAAGCTGCTCTCTCTCCCTCTCTCTTGGTTGTGTCCCAAATGGCCTATTCCCTATGTAGCGCACTCTATAAGGAATAGGGTGCAATTTGGGACGCATGTTCCCTCTCCGAGCTTCTCTCTCCCACCCTGGGCCATGCCTTGTCCAGGGTCAGGCAGTAGAGTGGCAAACCCTGTTCACACATGTCACTAAGTGTTTCATCTGGCTGGTAAAGAAGCTTTAATGTGATTTTATGGCTTCTGTTGATTTCCATTTAAAGACTCTGAGTGAGGGAGACGAGTCCTCTGAAACATTCAGGCCAGCATTATGATACTAGCTAGCTAGTGGGGTTGATGCGAGGAACTAGGCCAGTTCCCATGCTCAGGCTTACAGGCAAAGGCTGTATCCCCCACATCTCAGGGACTGTCAGCACATCCAGCTGGTCTGGAGAGAAGCCGGTTCACAGAGTCACACCAGTGTTCTGGAACGGATCAATCCTAAAACAACCCCAATCAGGACAGCAATATACAGTTTCTCCCTCAGTCCCAGTATGTGTCAATGAGATTAATGGCATGATGTGATTCATATGTAACATGGACAACAGATTGTATACAGGCTATAGTAACCCAGCATATACACTCTTAGGAAAAAGAGTTCCATAGGTTTTTTTTGGCTGTCGCCATAGGAGAACCCTTTTTGGTTCCAGGTAGAACTCTTTTGGGTTCCATGTAGAACCCGCTGTGGAAAGGTTTCTACATGGAATTCAAAAGGGTTCTACCTGGAACCAAAATCTTCAAATGGTTCTCCTATGGGGACAGCCAAATAACCCTTTTAGGTTCTAGATAGCACCTTTTTTTTCTTAGTGTGTATGATGACATATGATGTATCGTCCCTTTCCTAAAGACCTTTCTCTCTCTCTCTTTTAGGGTTAAGGTCAGTTTTAGTGTTTGCCCTCATCAGACTTTTTCAATGGGTTGCGGGCCAGTCACACTCCCTTTAGTCACACCCAACTGGTCGGGCCACAGATGGATCACCAGGTTGTTCTGGAGGTTAAGGATGCAGGATCAGGGTAGGAGGAGAGGACAGGAGTTTCCAGCAGCAGCAGCTGAGGCAGGCTGAAGTGGTTCCCTCCCTCCCTCCATCCCTCTCTCCCTCCCTCCATCCCTCTCCCTCCCTCCCTCCCTCTCTCTCTCCCTCCATCCCTCTCTCTCTCTTCCTCCCCTCCCTCCCTCCCCTCTCTCTCTCCCTCCCTAGCTCTCTCTCTCCCTCCATCCCTCTCTCTCTCCCTCCCCTCCCTCTCTCCCTCCTTCCCTCCCTCCCGCTGTGGGGCAGTTAACAGCCAGCTGCTGTGTATTTTTCCAGCAGGATCCACACTACAACATGTGTTTCCCATGATCTCACTTGGCACAGAGGCTGGGGAGGCCGTCATACCGCCTCAGCCTGCCCCAGAGGCCTGCCCCCTGGGTACAGTATACCGCTGGGCTGGAGGGATGGAGAGAGGGATGGAAGGAAGGAGGGAGGGATGGAAAGAGAGGGGGAGAGGGGGAGAGAGAGAACACAACTTGTGGCCCAGAGACAGAAACATATAAAAGGTAACTACATGGAATGCACAACAGAGGCTTGTTGTGTGCTCTGGCCTGCACTGCATACACTCACTCTTGTAAAACATAGATTACGCACACGCACACACACACACACACACACACACACACACACACACACACACACACACACACACACTGAGACTATGGGCGACGCTCAGAGGCTCTTGATACACAGTTATAAACAGAACACAGATGTGTATGAAATTCTCAGCTAAACTCAGTGTGTGTGTGTGTGTGTGTGTGTGTGTGTGTGTGTGTGTGTGTGTGTGTGTGTGTGTGTGTGTGTGTGTGTGTGTGTGTGTGTGTGTGTGTGTGTGTGTGTGTGGCAAAGCTCAGTTCCGGGGTGAGTGAGAGCGGGTAGGAGGCTGCAGGCTGGAAGGATGGAGCGATGCAGGGAGGAAGAGAGGGATGGAAGAAGGAGAGAGGGTAGAGGTAGCTTGGTTCACTCCATGACTCAGAAATAGACAGCGCTCTCTCTCTCTTGCTCTCTTTCACCCATATCATCCTCATGGAGGTTTCAGCCTACGGAGTAACACCTCGTGCCTTAAAGGAGCTCTTCTCACCAGCTGTCAGGTAGAAGATAGTAGAACAGCTCTGTTCTGGGTGATTTATAATGGAGAGCCTCAGGCTGCTATGGATTCATATGAATATGTCTGAGCCTGTGTGTAGTTTCACTCCATAACATCTAAATGAATGGGTAGGCAGCACTACGTACGTGTGGATACACAAAAAGTATTGGAAAATATCACCATTGTTATCAAGAGTGACTTTTGTTTGTAACATTTATAAATGTTTGTTTGTTGGGTTGTCACACATTGCTTACTCTTATGTTCAGTTAACATCATTGTCAATTGACCATGATAGTTATTTTCATGCCGTTCCCACTTCAGTAGCTATCTCAGTAAGCATGCCTCCAGATTTTTTTTTACCTTGTTTCAGTGTTTTCACTATATTCTCAAAGCAGAAGTGTTCTGTATTCATAAAGAAAGGAATTGTTAACCTTTAAGCAGTGGTGTAAGCATATTTTAGTACTAAAGTAGTTTTTTGGAGGTATTTGTACTTTACTATTTATATTTTGGACAACTTTTACTTTTACTCCACTACATTCCTAAAGAAAATAATGTACTTTTTACTCCATATATTTTCCCTGACACCCAAAAGTACTCGTTACATTTTGAATGCTTAGCAGGACAGGATACTGGTCCAATTCACATACTTATCAAGAGAAAATCTGTGGTCATCCCTACTGCATCTGATCTGGCGGACTCGCTAAACAAAAAATGCTTAATTTATAAAGGATGTCTGAGTGTTGGAGTTTGCCCCTAGATGTCCTGTCACGCCCTGACCTTAGAGATCCTTTTAATGCTCTATTGGGTTAGGTCAGGGTGTGACTAGGGTGGGCAATCTATGTTTTCTATTTCTTTGTTGGCCTGGTATGGTTCCCAATCAGAGGCAGCTGTCTATCGTTGTCTCTGATTGGGGATCATATTTAGGCAGCCTTTTTCCCCACCTGTTGTTTGTGGGATCTTGTTTTTGTGTAGCTGCCCGTGAGCAGCCCAGAACGTCACGTTTCGTTTTCAACTTTTGTTTTTTGTGAGTTTCATATTTATTAAACATGTGGAACTCTAAGTACGCTGCGCCTTGGTCCATTCATTCAGACGAGCGTGACATGTACATACATAAAAGTTTAATCGTGCTGTCTTGTTTGCTTAATATGAGGAATTATAAATGTATTTATACTTTTTCTTTTGATTCTTAAGTTTATTTTAGCAATTACATTTACTTTTGAATACTTAAGTATATTTAAAACCAAATACTTTTAGACTTTTACTCAAGTAGTATTTTACTGGGTGACTTTCACTTTCACTTTTTCCTATTAATGTAACTTTACTTCTACTCAAGTATGAAAATTGGGTACTTTTTTCACCACTGCCTTTAAGCTATTCCCTTAGGTGGTCTGGGGAGAATTTGTTATTTCTAAAAGTACCACCGCTTGATGGGTATTATGTAACAAGTTGTTAATTGATGTCTGTTGTCATTGTGAGTGAGTAGAGTCAGGTCTGTTGTCATTGTGAGTGAGTAGAGTCAGGTCTGTTGTCATTGTGAGTGAGTAGAGTCCGGTCTGTTGTCATTGTGAGTGAGTAGAGTCCGGTCTGTTGTCATTGTGAGTGAGTAGAGTCAGGTCTGTTGTCATTGTGAGTGAGTAGAGTCAGGTCTGTTGTCATTGTGAGTGAGTAGAGTCCGGTCTGTTGTCATTGTGAGTAGAGTCAGGTCTGTTGTCATTGTGAGTGAGTAGAGTCCGGTCTGTTGTCATTGTGAGTGAGTAGAGTCCGGTCTGTTGTCATTGTGAGTGAGTAGAGTCCGGTCTGTTGTCATTGTGAGTGAGTAGAGTCAGGTCTGTTGTCATTGTGAGTGAGTAGAGTCCGGTCTGTTGTCATTGTGAGTGAGTAGAGTCAGGTCTGTTGTCATTGTGAGTGAGTAGAGTCAGGTCTGTTGTCATTGTGAGTGAGTAGAGTCAGGTCTGTTGTCATTGTGAGTGAGTAGAGTCCTGGGAAAGTGCAGTTTTCACTAAGCTCTCTGTCAACAAACAAAAATATCACTCAAGGTTTAATAACCGCCCCAATAGAAGTGGTATCCATTATGAAGGTTTCGGTCCAGTCACAGATGTACTTGGCAGGGTTTGACAGTATAATGTTTCCCATTGTGTATCATTCCTATTTCCTGTCCTTGAGCTGACAACCGCAGTAACATTAGCACCTCTGAACAAACGGACATTATTTAATGTGACGATAAATAGGTTACGACCGTAAACCCCGGTTCTCTAATGGTATAAGTGAGGTATTTCACTGATGGGATACGACCCCAGTGTATTCGTCAGAAGCCTTTATTGCACTACGCCAGCTGTGATTGGCTGGACGTCGAGACGTGTGCTTCGGGGTAGGTCGTCCCTCCTACCCTATAAAAGATCTGACGCAACGTCTCTGAGTCATTCAAAAAACAAGCAACACCTCGCTCATTCAAGGAAAAGTTTGTGGTCTGGTGAAATACCTCCCTCAGAGAACCGGGGTTACGGTCGTAACCTGAAGTTCTCTTTCAAGTATCAGTGTCGGTATTTCATTTTATGGGATAATCTGACTCCCGTATCGCCAGTCAAGCGTATCCTGACGACCGACTGCCTTGTGCTATATATCACACACATGGGCCCTGCCCCCTCAGAAGATCCTACACGTACAAACAGTATGTGCCAGGGTCGTTGCAGTGACATTGAGCCTATAAAACTTCACATATGTATGAGGTGAAACCCAACTCTCTGCTGAACAAATATCGTAGATAGATATGCCCTTAAAATAAAGCCTGGGCTGTAGCCATTCCTCTAGTGCAGTGATTCCCAAACTTTTTATAGTCCCGTACCCCTTCAAACACTCAACCTCCAGCTGTACCCCCTCTAGCACCAGGGTCAGCGCACTCTCAAATGTTGTTTTTTGCCATCATTGTAAGCCTGCCACACACACACACTATACGATACATTTATTAAACATAAGAATGAGTGTGAGTTTGTCACAACCCGGCTCGTGGGAAGTGACAAAGAGCTCTTATAGGACCAGGGCACAAATAATTATATAATAATAATAATCAATAATTTTGCTCTTTATTTAGCCACCTAACATATAAAACCTTATTCACAATTTTTGATGAAAAAAGAACTCACCACAGGTTAATGAGACGGGTGTGCTTGAAATGATGCACATAACTCTGCAATGTTGGGTTGTATTGGAGAGTCTCAGTCTTAAATCATTTCCCACACAGTCTGTGCCTGTATTTAGTTTTCATGCTAGTGAGGGCCCGAGAATCCACTCTCACATGGGTACATGGTTGCAAAGGGCATCAGTGTCTTAACAGTGAGGTTTGCCAAGGCAAGAAACTCTAAGTGCAGCCCAATCCAGAAATCTGGCAGTGGCTTCTGATTTAAATTCAATTTTCACAGAACCGCTTGTTGCAATTTCAATGAGGCTCTCTTGTTCAGATATCGGTAAGTGGACTGGAGGCAGAGCATGAAAGGGATAAAGAATCCAGTTGTTTGTGTTGTCCGTTTCGGGAAAATACCTGCCTAATTGCTCACCCAGCTCACTCGGGTGCTTCGTTATATCACATTTGACATTGTCCATAAGCTTGAGTTCATTTGCACTCAAAAAATCATACAATGATGGAAAGACCTGTGTGTTGTCCTTGTTAATGCAGACAGAGAAGAGCTCCAACTTCTTAATCATAGCCAAAATGTTGTCCCGCACATTGAATATAGTTTAGGAGAGTCCCTGTAATCCTAGATTCAGATCATTCAGGCGAGAAAAAAACACCCAGATAGGCCAGTCGTGTGAGAAACTCGTCATCATGCAAGCGGTCAGACAAGTGAAAATTATGGTCAGTAAAGAAAACTTTAAGCTCATCTCTCAATTTAAAATAACGTGTCACTACTTTGCGCCTTGATAACCAGCGCACTTCTGTATGTTGTAAAAGCGTTACATGGTCGCTGCCCATATCATTGCATAATGCAGAAAATACACGAGTTCACGGGCCTTGATTTAACAAAGTGAACCATTTTCACCGTACTGTCCAAAACATATATTTCAAGCAGTCAGGAATTCCCTTGGCAGCAAGAGCCTCTCGGTGGATGCTGCAGTGTACCCAAGTGGCGTCGGGAGCAACTGCTTGCATGCGCGTTACCACTCCACTATGTCTCCCAGTCATGGCTTTTGCGCCATCAGTACAAATACCAACACATCTTGACCACCAAAGTCAATTTAATGTCACAAAGCTGTCCAGTACTTTAAAAATATCCTCTCATGTTGTCCTGGTTTCCAATGGTTTGCAGAAGAGGATGTCTTCCTTAATTGTCCCCCCATAAACGTAATGGACATGTACCAGGAGCTGTGCCAGGCCTGCCACGTCTGTTGACTCATCCAGCTGTAACGCATAGAATTCACTGGCTTGTATGCGAAGCAGTAATTTTTTCAAAACATCTCCTGCCATGTCACTGATGTGTCGTGAAACAGTGTTGTTTGATGAAGGCATTGTCTGTATAGTTTTTTGGGCCTTTTCCCCCAGCATTGTCCCAGCCATATCCGTGGCAGCAGGAAGAATTAAGTCCTCCACAATAGTTGTGGGCCTGCCTGTCCTAGCCACTCGGTAGCTCACCATATAAAATGCTTCTAGCCCCTTCTTATTAATGTTATCTGTTGCTTTTATATATGGCTTACTGCTTCAAAGTTGTCTTTATTCTCGTTCGAAAAACTCCCGTGACTTATTATTCAAATTGTCATGTTTCATTTCTAAATGTCTGCCCAAGAGTGAAGGTTTCCCGCGAGAGTGTACCGGTTAATGTGATTGGATGTTAATTATTTGACTAGGGCTACCTGTATTTGACATTGTGTTGTTATTTTTGCTGAACACTAAATGGTTTAATTGTATTTTTGGCAGTGAAACGAGACTACTCAGGCAAGGGAAAAAAAACTCTCCCAAATGTGTACCTCAGTTTGGGAATACCTTCTCTAGTGGAATGGGCCCGTAGACCAGCAGGAGACGGAAGACCCTTACTGTGTAGACCAGCAGGAGACGGAAGACCCTTACTGTGTAGACCAGCAGGAGACGGAAGACCCTTACTGTGTAGACCAGCAGGAGACGGAAGACCCTTACTGTGTAGACCAGCAGGAGACGGACGTCCCTTACTGTGTAGACCAGCAGGAGACGGAAGACCCTTACTGTGTAGACCAGCAGGAGACGGAAGACCCTTACTGTGTAGACCAGCAGGAGACGGAAGACCCTTACTGTGTAGACCAGCAGGAGACGGAAGACCCTTACTGTGTAGACCAGCAGGAGACGGAAGACCCTTACTGTGTAGACCAGCAGGAGACGGACGTCCCTTACTGTGTAGACCAGCAGGAGACGGAAGACCCTTACTGTGTAGACCAGCAGGAGACGGAAGACCCTTACTGTGTAGACCAGCAGGAGACGGAAGACCCTTACTGTGTAGACCAGCAGGAGACGGAAGACCCTTACTGTGTAGACCAGCAGGAGACGGATGTCCCTTACTGTGTAGACCAGCAGGAGACGGACGTCCCTTACTGTGTAGACCAGCAGGAGACGGAAGACCCTTACTGTGTAGACCAGCAGGAGACGGACGTCCCTTACTGTGTAGACCAGCAGGAGACGGAAGACCCTTACTGTGTAGACCAGCAGGAGACGGAAGACCCTTACTGTGTAGACCAGCAGGAGACGGAAGACCCTTACTGTGTAGACCAGCAGGAGACGGACGTCCCTTACTGTGTAGACCAGCAGGAGACGGAAGACCCTTACTGTGTAGACCAGCAGGAGACGGAAGACCCTTACTGTGTAGACCAGCAGGAGACGGACGTCCCTTACTGTGTAGACCAGCAGGAGACGGAAGACCCTTACTGTGTAGACCAGCAGGAGACGGACGTCCCTTACTGTGTAGACCAGCAGGAGACGGAAGACCCTTACTGTGTAGACCAGCAGGAGACGGAAGACCCTTACTGTGTAGACCAGCAGGAGACGGAAGACCCTTACTGTGTAGACCAGCAGGAGACGGAAGACCCTTACTGTGTAGACCAGCAGGAGACGGAAGACCCTTACTGTGTAGACCAGCAGGAGACGGAAGACCCTTACTGTGTAGACCAGCAGGAGACGGAAGACCCTTACTGTGTAGGCCAGCAGGAGACGGAAGACCCTTACTGTGTAGACCAGCAGGAGACGGAAGACCCTTACTGTGTAGACCAGCAGGAGACGGACGTCCCTTACTGTGTAGACCAGCAGGAGACGGAAGACCCTTACTGTGTAGACCAGCAGGAGACGGAAGACCCTTACTGTGTAGACCAGCAGGAGACGGAAGACCCTTACTGTGTAGACCAGCAGGAGACGGACGTCCCTTACTGTGTAGACCAGCAGGAGACGGACGTCCCTTACTGTGTAGACCAGCAGGAGACGGAAGACCCTTACTGTGTAGACCAGCAGGAGACGGAAGACCCTTACTGTGTAGACCAGCAGGAGACGGAAGACCCTTACTGTGTAGACCAGCAGGAGACGGACGTCCCTTACTTGTGTAGGCGAAAGCGATAGCCCCCATTATCCAGTGGGAGAAGCGCTGTGGAAGACACATCAAAGATGGATTAATAATCTTAGGGATAAAGGCCACAATGATATCCTATCGTTACCCGATGCAAATTGTGCACATGGCGAGTGCACTGCGGGTGCGTGAATGTCACCTACACGCTTGGCGGAGGCAAATTGTTTTGTTTTACTCCATGTGTAACTCTGTGTTGTTGAATGTGTCGAACTGCTTTGCTTTATCTTGGCCAGGTCGCAATTGTAAATGAGAACTTGTTCTCAACTTGCCTACCTGGTTAAATAAAGGTTAAATTAAAAATGTAAAAGTAATAAATGTTTGTAATAGTGTTTAAATGAAAGCATCCTCAGCTCCACCTGATCCAGGGGCTCAAAAGGCTGTTGGCATAGAGCATCCAAAACAAGTCCCATCCTGGGGCAAGCTGTTTGGACATCGGACGCAAACGACGTGCACCATTCATAAAACGGGTGACAAGGGGGTGTTGCCCCACTATCGTGCTCCCAAAACCCACATGACAAGCCGAAATAGCTGCCAGATATACCTTAATAGTCGAAAAATACCAATGCCTGTAGAAACAACAGGTTTACCGGGACAGAGCACTGGAATGGCACTGTATTTAGTGCACCATGCCTCAAACGGGAACCATTTACAATCATAAAGGAACCTGGTGGATGAGGCTCTATCACTTAGACTAGTCTACATGACATTTTGGGGAAGCCCGGCAGTGTTCAAGTTGAACCGTTCACGGGCCAGGCCCAGAGTGCCAACCGTTCTGGGTGAGGATGGGAAATCTCCCCGCCCGCCTGGCACAGTAGGTCCAGACTCCAGAGGGAGGGGCCACGGTTGACCACATAGTAGTTGAGTGATGTCCACTAGCCAGTGTTTCTCTGGCCAATGTGGCGCTATTCGTATGAGCGATAGTCCCTTCTCCTGCACCCTGGCTAGAGTGGGGGAAATCGGGGCCAGTGGGGGGGAATGCATACAGGAGGGACCCGTGGCCACTCGTCTGCCAACGTGTCCACTCCTATCAGTGCATCCCGATCCCTCAGGGAAAAGAACAGTGGAAGCTTTGTATTCTCCATTGATGCATCAAGATCCACTGATGGAATGCCAAAGTGCGTCCAAACCTGACTGGCTACATATGGGTGGAGCTTCCACTCCCCAAATAGACAGTTCCCTCTCGAGAGTAAATCTGCCCCCAGATTCAGTACTCCCAATACATGAGTAGCTCTCAGTGACTGAAGATGCACACTGCTCCACATAATTAGTCTGTGTGCCAGTGTGTGTAAGTGAGGTGATTGCAGGACCCCTTGTCAACGCTGACTAGAACATGACGACCCTCCAGAAATGGGAGAAACGAGTTCCGGGCTGTTTATGTGAGTAGAAAGGAGATGGACTCTCCACACCGTGGGTCGCACCCCAACCCGAGAGAGACAAGTCCGTCATGACTACTTTTCTGGATAAAACAGTGCCCATCTGGGAACTCTGTGACAGAAATGTCGGGTGTTTCCAGGAGTTCAGTGCTGCCGTGCAATCTATGTAGATCTGTGCACGGTGATGTTTGTGACGTAATTTGGCTCTGACCTAGAGAAAAGACCCAGCAGTTGAAACCTTCTCATATTCAAGTGGCCTAATGGGATGACTGCTAAAGCCGATGCCATCACACCTAGCAACCTCAGGCATGTTTTGAAAGAGACCAGGTTCCCTCTGCGAAACAGTGCTAGGCAATTCTGGAATGTTCTTATACATTCCACTGAAAGGAGAGCTTTGAAGGATACCGAATCTAGGGTTAAACCTAGGAAAGAGATCCGTGTTGGAATCAGAACGCTCTTTAATGTGTTTATTCTGAAACCTAGAAGTGTCAGGTGTTCCAAGAGCAGCTGACTGTGGCGTTGGCGTTGAGCTGGTCGCCCCAGCGAGTGCTAGCCGTCGCTCCAGGATTCCCTGTGGGGAATATCCATGGCCTCTTGATGAGCCATCGGGGACGCCAGCCCCCATGTTAGGGTTCTGTTGACTCAGGCTAGCCTGCGACAGACGCTCTTCACAGTGAAGAGGGCACAGTGTGGACAGGAACCGGGGGAGGCTAACGCTTCCTGGGCATGTTACAGTCCAAGGCAAGCGGAGCCCACTGAGTGGGTGTCCTTGGCCGATATCTTGTTTCCACGGGAGCAGATTCATGCCGGGAGCTTCTCCTCGTTTGGGGTGGGAGATGCTTTTGTCACCATAGCTGGCATGCTATTATTTTCGTGTGTCAGAAAATAAAAAAGCGTGGTAGGCTAATCCGATAGCTAGCGATCAGTGGGTTATCTCTGACGGTGGCACTTGGTCAGATACCGTTTCCAAAAGTACATTTAAAAAAGATAGCTTGGTGTAGGTAGTACATTTTTATTGTTGAAGTAAAACCACAAAAGCTATCTAGTGTGGTGGCTAGCTTGTTAACGACTAGTCACTGTTTGGATACGGCTAACTTGGTCGTGAACAAGTTAACCCTGTTACAGGTGTATTCGTTTCTCCCTTGAAGAATTTCCCTCTTACTAGGGTGAAGGAAAAGGAACATTTCCACCATCAAACATACCAGCGAATAGCGCCCTCGGCAAGCGAGTTATCCGCTCACGCCTGTGGACAGTTTAGCCAATTCGTACCAAAGTAAGCTTTCTGAGAAGAGGTGTTTGAATGACTCAGAGACGCTGCGTCGGATCTTTTATAGGGTAGGAGGGACGCCCTTCCCCGACGCGCACATCTCGACGTCTAGCCAACCATGGCTGGCGTAGTGTAATAAAGGCTTTTGACGAATACACTGGAGGCGTATACCATCAGTGAAATACCGAAACAAATACTTGAAAGAGAACTGGAATTTACCAAATGGAGAAAAAAAATGATGTTCAATGTACATAATTGCAGGCTGCCAAGGGCTGTCCCCCAAATGGTGCCATTTCCCTTTATAGTGGACTACTTGACCAGGGCCCAAAAGTAGTGTACTATGTAGGGAATATGGTACCATTTGGGGCACAGACTGGGAAAACAATGGTTCACCCCTCTGAGGAAATGCCAAACATTACAGGCAGTTATAAATAGAGCCTCCTGCCTGACTTTGTAGAGCTGCAGTGCCGTGTGATACAGGACAGGAAACGCCTCACAGCCTGGGGTCATTGGAAAAGCTTTCTCCCACCCCTCCTCTATTGTCTTTAGCTCTCTCTCCCTTTCTGTCTGTGTTTCTTGATTCTCTCTCTCTCTCTCTCTACTCTCTCTCCCTTTCTGTCTGTGTTTCTTGATTATCTCTCTCTCTCTACTCTCTCTCCCTTTCTGTCTGTGTTTCTTGATTATCTCTCTCTCTCTACTCTCTCACCCTTTCTGTCTGTGTTTCTTGATTCTCTCTCTCTCTCTCTACTCTCTCTCCCTTTCTGTCTGTGTTTCTTGATTATCTCTCTCTCTCTACTCTCTCACCCTTTCTGTCTGTGTTTCTTGATTCTCTCTCTCTTTCTGTCTCTGTTTCTTGCTTATCTCTCTCTGTCACACACACATACTCTCCCTCCCTTCCTCTTCCTTCCTTCTTCTTTCTCCCTCTCTTTAATTCTCTCTCTCCCTCCTCTCTCTTCACACTCCTCGCCTCTTAAAAAATGGGAACCTTGTGAGAACACATGACAAACAGCTGTTCATGTATTCATATGTCTCCTCTTACTGCAGACGTGGTCCTTACCAGCCGTGTTATGATTGGGAATGTGTGTGGACATTGACCCGAATGAATGAGCGCCATGGTTAAGTGAGGTTAAGTCAGTCATGGGTGCTGTTCATTAGCTTAATGTAGTTTAGATACTTTAGCTACATCAGCGCACACAAAAGGTGGTCAAACTCACGGCATGTTCAATCTCGACATGATCCCACAGAATGTTTTCTGCAGTGTTGATCGAGTCAGAGCTAGGATACATGGTGGGGTAGCTAGGCAGTAGTTCAGGTCTGTGTCCCAAATGGTGAAGTCAGGTCTTGGTATTGAGGATATTTTATTTAGCTGCACCTGTATGTGGGAGCTGATGCACCTGGATGTGGGAGCTGAGAGGGAACTGAAGCACCTGTATGTGGGAGCTGAGAGGGAACTGAAGCACCTGGATGTGGGAGCTGAGAGGGAGCTGAAGTACCTGGATGTGGGAGCTGAGAGGGAGATGAAGCACCTGTATGTGGAAGCTGAGAGGGAGCTGATGCACCTGGATGTGGGAGCTGAGAGAGAGCTGATGCACCTGGATGTGGGAGCTGAGAGGGAGCTGATGCACCTGGATGTGGGAGCTGAGAGGGAGCTGAAGCACCTGCATGTGGGAGCTGAGAGGGAACTGAAGCACCTGGATGTGGGAGCTGAGAGGGAACTGAAGCACCTGGATGTGGGAGCTGAGAGGGAGCTGAAGCACCTGTATGTGGGAGCTGAAGCACCTGGATGTGGGAGCTGAGAGGGAGATGAAGCACCTGTATGTGGGAGCTGAAGCACCTGGATGTGGGAGCTGAGAGGGAGATGAAGCACCTGTATGTGGGAGCTGAGAGGGAGCTGAAGCACCTGTATGTGGGAGCTGAAGCACCTGTATGTGGGAGCTGAAGCACCTGGATGTGGGAGCTGAGAGGGAGCTGAAGCACCTGTATGTGGGAGCTGAGAGGGAGCTGAAGCACCTGTATGTGGGAGCTGAGAGGGAGCTGAAGCACCTGTATGTGGGAGCTGAGAGGGAGATGAAGCACCTGGATGTGGGAGCTGAGAGGGAGATGAAGCACCTGCATGTGGGAGCTGAAGCACCTGTATGTGGGAGCTGAGAGGGAGCTGATGCACCTGTATGTGGGAGCTGAGAGGGAGCTGAAGCACCTGTATGTGGGAGCTGAGAGGGAGCTCCCACACTGGATTCATCTGCTGCGTGAGAGGTGGGATGTGGGAGTTAAGAGAGAAGAGACAGGTCTACTTCTTTCTTTGTGAGCTTAGCTGGCCCTGTTTGTACCATTCATCACCCCCAATGCCAAGCACTGAGTGACAGCATGGTTCTGTCTTTAAAGTACTGACAGTACTATACTGGAATAATATTGAATATGCTACAGCCGTGGTTCCACGTAGGACGGCAGGTATACCAGGCAGTGTTTCTCATGAATCTGCAGTAAATAATAATAGGACTGTATTAGAAACGGAAATGTTAATTGTTTCCCCGATTTTGTTAACACAATAGAATATGATTTATTAAGTGATGCATTGAAAGTTTTCTATATCTCCAGCTTTACAAAATCACTAGCTTCCTACAAAATGAAGAGGCATCGGCGTTTGTCCCAAATGGCACTCTATTCCCTATATACTGCACTAAATAGGGAATAGAGTTCAATTTGGGACGTAGCCAACTGTAGATTGTTTCCTTGGCTGCCGTACAGGCTGAACGGTTCCATAGGGAATGCAGGTTCCCACTGAACAGATCCTCTGCACAGACAATCTAACTGACGTTTATGCACTGCACTGTATAAGATTGATTTTTCATAGGATCTGCACAAAATGTGCTTTTTCATAGGATCTTTTATAGGACATCTGGTATGAAGGTAAGCCATTAGTTCAGTCGAATGCACACATTTCTGTCAACACTGAAGTTTCTGGGAGTCAAATGGGAAATGGAAAACCCCAAAAAAGATTGAATTCCTCCGGCTTTATGCATTATGTGTTTCTTTTCCTTTACACACTATTGATATTGCTTGTCACTATGGATTCATGCTTCAATCTCTCAGTATGTCTCTATAATGCTGTGATCTGGAGGGTTTGGATGTTGTAAAAAATGTGAAGGGATTCTAATGCTCCTTAGTTGATGGTCGAGAAATGTGCTTTTAAAATGTTTTAAATGTGTCAAATCATCTCTGTTTTTGAGAGTGGACTCTTATTCCTGTAATATAAATATATAATATATATTATATAAATATAAAAAGCATGCAGTCATAGTCTTTGATCATCTTCAATGGCAAGAGGAAAATAAAATTGTGCTCAGTCACCAAACAAGGCTTTGTCCTATTTCCACAAAGACACTTCTATTGAGGAACACTGTTTCCTGTTTCCACAAAGACACTTCTATTGAGGAACACTGTTTCCTGTTTCCACAAAGACACTTCTATTGAGGA
The DNA here is from genome assembly GCF_016432855.1 of Salvelinus namaycush. Classification (NCBI taxonomy): domain Eukaryota; kingdom Metazoa; phylum Chordata; class Actinopteri; order Salmoniformes; family Salmonidae; genus Salvelinus; species Salvelinus namaycush. Next base: position 6,153,064 of record NC_052311.1, on the reverse strand, counting down.
ACACTGTGTCCTGTTTCCACAAAGACACTTCTATTGAGGAACACTGTTTCCTGTTTCCACAAAGACACTTCTATTGAGGAATACGTTGCATTACGTTGTACTGATGTAACTGACTGGTGTTAGGGGGGCGAGAGAGAGTGAGTGGGGTAACTGACTGGTGTTAGGGGGGAGAGAGAGAGTGAGTGGGGTAACTGACTGGTGTTAGGGGGGAGAGAGAGAGTGAGTGGGGTAACTGACTGGTGTTAGGGGGGAGAGAGAGAGTGAGTGGGGTAACTGACTGGTGTTAGGGGGGAGAGAGAGAGTGAGTGAGGAAACTGACTGGTGTTAGGGGGGAGAGAGAGAGTGAGTGGGGTAACTGACTGGTGTTAGGGGGGAGAGAGAGAGTGAGTGGGGTAACTGACTGGTGTTAGGGGGGAGAGAGAGAGTGAGTGGGGTAACTGACTGGTGTTAGGGGGGAGAGAGAGAGTGAGTGAGGAAACTGACTGGTGTTAGGGGGGCGAGAGAGAGTGAGTGAGGAAACTGACTGGTGTTAGGGGGAAAGAGAGTGGGCTGGGGTTCCTGTTTTAGTCTCCACACCCACCGTGTTCTTGTAAATCAGACAGCCCTGGAAGCAGTGGTTACTTCCTGGATCAATAGTCCAATAGTCTGCATGCATCATCAGGGACACCTGACCAATAGGGTTTTATCATCAGGGACACCTGACCAAAATGGTTTTATTATCAGGGACACATGACCAATAGGGTTTCATTATCAGGCACACCTGACCAAAAGGGTTTTATCATCAGGGACACCTGACCAAAAGGGTTTTATTATCAGGGACACCTGACCAAAAGGGTTTTATTATCAGGGACACATGACCAAAAGGGTTTTATTATCAGGGACACATGACCAATAGGGTTTCATTATCAGGCACACCTGACCAAAAGGGTTTTATCATCAGGGACACCTAACCAAAAGGGTTTTATCATCAGGACACCTGACCAAAAGGGTTTCATTATCAGGGACACCTGACCAAAAGGGTTTTATTATCAGGGACACCTAACCAAAAGGGTTTTATCATCAGGACACCTGACCAAAAGGGTTTCATTATCAGGGACACCTGACCAAAAGGGTTTCATTATCAGGGACACCTGACCAAAATGGTTTTATTATCAGGGACACATGACCAATGGTTTCATTATCAGGCACACCTGACCAAAAGGGTTTTATCATCAGGGACACCTGACCAAAATGGTTTAATCAGGGAAACCTGACCAATAAGGTTTAATCAGGGACACCTAACCAATAGGGTTTTATCATCAGGGACACCTGACCAATAGGGTTTTATCAGGGAAACCTGACCAATAGGGTTTTATCAGGGAAACCTGACCAATAGGGTTTTATCATCAGGGACACCTGACCAATAGGGGTTTATCATCAGGGACACCTGACCAATAGGGGGTTATTTTCAGGGACACCTGACCAATAGGGTTTTCTAATCAGGGACACCTGACCAATAGGGTTTTATTATCAGGGACACCTGACCAATAGGGTTTTCTCATCAGGGACACCTGACCAATAGGGTTTTATTATCAAGGACACCATCAAATAGCATCAGGGTAGCCTCTGCCGAGTCCCAAACAACCAGATGTTCTGGTTTTCAGGATACGTGGAAAGAGCCTGTGGATGCTCTGTTGTCAGGGGAAATGGAAAGAGAGCCTGTGGATGCTCTGTTGTCAGGGGAAATGGAAAGAGAGCCTGTGGATGCTCTGTTGTCAGGGGAAATGGAAAGAGAGCCTGTGGATGCTCTGTTGTCAGGGGAAATGGAAAGAGAGCCTGTGGATGCTCTGTTGTCAGGGGAAATGGAAAGAGAGCCTGTGGATGCTCTGTTGTCAGGGGAAATGGAAAGAGAGCCTGTGGATGCTCTGTTTTCAGGGGAAATGGAAAGAGAGCCCGTGGATGCTCTGTTGTCAGGGGAAATGGAAAGAGAGCCCGTGGATGCTCTGTTGTCAGGGGAAATGGAAAGAGAGCCTGTGGATGCTCTGTTGTCAGGGGAAATAGAAAGAGAGCCTGTGGATGCTCTGTTGTCAGGGGAAATGGAAAGAGAGCCTGTGACGTGACTTCCTCTTTTGAACATTAACAAGGCGACACTCCATCTTAACCCCTCCTACTCATTTACTGGATAGGTTGAACAGTGCAGAAGAGAACCTCCCCCGTCTAATAGGGTTTTGTCATCAGGGACACCCAGCCAATAAGGATTTATCATCAGAGACACCCAACCAATAAGGTCGTCGTCATCAAAGACACTCGACCAATAGGGTTGACGGCATCAGGGACACCTGACCAATGACAATTTGTGTCAGGTTATGTCATAGCAGCACATTTAGAAGCACTATGACCTGGATCACAATGCAGGAGGCTTTGTGAAACTAGTCGGCCATCTTGGTTCTTCAGAGGAGATTAATATAAATAGTTAGCCCTGAGCCAGGCAGGAACCGCTGCTCTGAGAACTGCACCCAATGTGAAATTGAAACGCCTGGCTGCATTACTGGCTGTGTGTCCCAAATGGCAACCTATTCCCTTTTGACCAGAACCCTATAGGCTCTGGCTGGGCAAAAGTAGTGCACTACATAGGGACTAGAGTTTTAGTTGGGATGCAGACACTTGTGCCTGGTTACATTGTATTAATAGAAATGGAATGTTTGATTAAACCAACTGCCTAGAGAGCATTGGCTAGAGAGAGAGAAGATGTGGAAAATGAACTGTGGACAGAGCCCCATGTGTTAAAATACAGTACCAATCAAAAGTTTGGACACATTTACTCAATCAAGGGGTTTTCTTTATTTTTGCTATTTTCTACATTGTAGAATAATAGTGAAGACCTCAAAACAATGAAATAACACATATGGGGGGAAAAAAGTGTTAAACAAGTCAAAATATATTTTAGATTCTTCAAAGTAGCCACCCTTTGCCTTGATGACAGCTGTGCACTTTTGGCATTCTGTCAACCAGCTTCACCTGGAATGATTTTCCAACACTTTTTAAGGAGTTCCCACATATGGTGAGCACTTGTTGGCTGCTTTTCCTTCACTCTGCGCTCCAACTCATCCCAAACCACCTCAATTGGGTTGAGGTCGGGTGATTGTGGAGGCCAGATAATCTGATGCAGCACTCCATCACTCTCCTTCTTGGTCAAATAACCTTTACACAGCCTGGAGGTGTGTTGGGTCATTGTACTTTTGAAGATCAAATGATAGTCCCACTAAGCGCAAACCAGATGGGATGGCATATCGCTGCAGAATGTTGTGGTAGCCATGCTGGTTAAGTGTGCCTTGAATTCTAAATAAATCACCAGAAAGTGTCAGCAGCAAAGCACCGCCATACCATCACACCTCCTCCTCCATGCTTCACGGTGGGAACCACACATGCAGAGATCATCCGTTCACCTACTCTGCATCTCACAAAGACACTGCGGTTGGAACCAAACATCTCAAATTTGGACTCATCAGACCAAGGGACAGATTTCCACCGGTCTAATGTCCATTGCTTGTGTTTCTTGGCCCAAGCAAGTCTCTTCTTCTTATTGGTGTCCTTTAGTAGTGGGTTCTTTGCAGCAATTAGAAATTTGGCCCAGCGTCGTCCGGGTTAGGGTTTGGCCCGGGGTAGGCCATCATTGTAAATAATAATTTGTAGAAAGAGGAGGGCTTATTGAGGTAGTATGTACATGTAGGTATCGTTAAAGTGACTATGCATATATGATGAACAGAGAGTAGCAGAAGCATAAAAAGAGCGGTTGGGGGGGGGCACACAATGCAAATAGTCCGGGTAACCATTTGGCTACCTGTTCAGGAGTCTTATGGCTTGGGGCTTATGTAAGTAAGTATTCTCTCTCTCTCTCTCTCTTGCTTCTCCTTCATTTTTAAATAAATACATTTGTTCAAAACTGTTAAACTATTGTATTTTCTCTCTGAGTCAACTACTCATCACATTTTATGCACTGCAGTGCTATCTAGTTGTAGTTTGTGCTTTCAGTACTAGCTTCATACTCTGATCCTTTGATTGGGTGGACAACTTGTCAGCTCATGCTGCAAGAGCTCTGATAGGTTAGAGGACGTTCTCCGGAAGTTGTCATAATTATTGTGTAAGTCTGAGAACCATGAGCCTCCTAGGTTTTGTATGGACATAAATGTATATATTTGCAAAAATTTCTTGAAACCTGTTTTCGCTTTGTCATTATGGGGTATTGTGTGTAGATTGTTGAGGATTCTTTTTTTCGTTTTTTTCCATTTTAGAATAAGGCAGTAACGTAACAAAATATGGAAAAAGTCATGGCGTCTGAATACTTTCCGATGGCACTCTATATTATTCTAGCTACTGTAAATGGACACTAGAAGTGTATCCCAAATGGCGCCCTATTCTCTACATTCTCCATTACTTTTGACCAAAGCCCTGGTTGAAGGAAGTACACTATAGGGAAGAGGGTGCCACTTGGGACATAGCCTTGGCCTTTTCCTATAGAGGACAGGAACTATAGCATGCCATCTGTAATGTACTACCTGATCTCTGCTATATAGTCTTGAGTACAGTTCTGGTACATTCTGGTTAACTGCTGTTCATTTTTGGGGGCTTATGTTTCCCTTTGCACTGCCAGAGAGGAAGGGAATCAAGTTGTTGGGTGAAGGCTCTACAGTACATGGTTTTAACATCATTTTAATAGGCCTGTGTTGAGTATATTTAACCCAAAACGTTGAAATGACCAGCTAGCTAGATGACGAATAACTGCATAACCCACTCAAATCTCCCGGAATGTCCACTTGGAATGTTCCTATTGGGTTAGCATGAAGACTCCATCACGGCCATTAGTTTCATAGATCATCACTACGTTCCATTGTACATACTAGCTCACTACTTAGCAAGCATTTGTGGGTGTTGGAACATAACACATGTTTAGGCTTAGTGCTGGTGTTACCTAACCAACAGGCAGATGAAGGACATTCTATGTGCAGCTATTCCTATATGAGATAATACTCTATTTTATTGATGTACACCTATATGAAATAATACTGTATTTTATTGATATAGACCTACATGAAATAATACTGTATTTTATTAATGTACACCTATATGAAATAATACTGTATTTTATTGATGTACACCTATATGAAATAATACTGTATTTTATTGATATAGACCTATATGAAATAATACTGTATTTTATTGATATAGACCTATATGAAATAATACTGTATTTTATTAATGTACACCTATATGAAATAATACTGTATTTTATTGATATAGACCTATATGATATAACACTGTATTGACTTTCTATACCCCGTGAAACTGTGAAAGAGAACTGCTTATTTGAGCTCAGTTATGGTACATTGCTCTTTGGAGAGTGGAGAATCAACTGCCACGTTTAAACGCTATTTTAACCTTTTATTACAGCTGTTTACCCTACAGTACAGGGCCAATTAAAACATCTCTACCGGCCTCAAAACGGTTATTTAATGAGTAATGTGTTGCTGTTCCACATGAAGTAGCTAACAGAGCGGAGTAATCCAGTCATTTGTAATTACCGTCCATAACCTTTTGCTCTCGTCTGATATTTGAAGAATGCTTCTCTGCACATCAGTGGCGGTCATTGACATTTAAGATGAGGGAGGACGATTATTTCTATTACAGCCTATTGGATAACTGTCATTCATAGTCCATTCACCCAGTTCAATGTAACATGGATAGGTTGAGGCTACTACATGGTACTAGAATGTTCCCTCTACCCATCATGAGGTCGCTACAACCTAGCCTCTAAATGGGGCGGCAGGTAGATAGGTAGCCCAGTGGTTAGAGTGTTGGACTAGTAACCGAAAGGTTGCAAGATCGAATTCCCGAGCCGACAAGGTAAAAATATGTCGTTCTGCCCCTGAACAAGGCAGTTAACTAGGTTGTCATTGAAAATAAAATGTAAAAAAAGAATGTTTACAACGCAAGTACACGCAAGTTGAGAGAAACATTGGAGTAATCAAGGTGACAGACAATGACACATTCAATACCGCCTTACTCACTCTTGCCTGCATCTAGCTGATCTAGGGTGTAATCATTAGACCAGCAGTTTCAAACAAGAGTTTCTGTTGGATAAATTCAGGTATGTTAATCCCTGTTCTGTTTGCTTCCATTAAAGAAACGTTTTTCAACAGAATCTGCAGAATTAATACACCCCTGATCACTTTCATAGCAGCCACATACTAACAGCTCTTTATGTAATTCCTTCTCGCAACTATCTACACATTCTCCTCCATTCACCTTTCCCCTCCGCTTGTGGACTTCAGTGCACAAACACATCAGCTTGTGACCAGGCAAAAAAACTTTTCCAAGCCAAATATTCATATCATGACCGCTAAACACAGCCTTCATTGTTGTCACGTCAAAGACAATCACCATAGCTACTAGAACTAACGCGTTAGTAAACCTGCTACAATCATGCAGTACAGTGTACAGTCAGCAGCAAGCAGTTTAGCAGTTACACCGGTGGGCCCCGATGGCAATAAATTAATAAAACCAAAAGTTCCAGTGTTGGATAGCCATAGCCAGCTAGCTAACATAGTATCCTTTTCTGTTTTGAGCCAGGTGTTTGAGTAAGCTAAACTAGCTAGCTGCATTCGCTAGCTAAGTGAAAAATATATAATGAAATATAGCTAGGTCGCTCTCTCTCTCTCGCTTCTCCTTGATTTTTAAATATATACATTTGTTCAAAACTGTTAAACTATTGTATTTTCTCTCTGAGTCAACTACTTACCACATTTTATGCACTGCAGTGTTATCTAGTTGTAGTTTATGCTTTCAGTACTAGATTAATTCTCTGGTCCTTTGATTGGGTGGACAACATGTCAGTTCATGCTGCAAGAGCTCTGATAGGTTGGAGGACGTCCTCCGGAAGTTGTCATGATTATCCTTCCACTTTTTTGGTTACTACATGATTCCATATGTGTTATTTCATAGTTTTGATGTCTTCACTATTATTCTATTACGTAGAAAATAGTAAAAAATAAAGAAAAACCCTTGAATGAGTAGGTGTGTCCAAACTTTTGACTGGTACTATATATATGGGTGGCAGGTAGCCTAGTGGTTAGAGTTTTGGACCAGTAACTGAAAGGTTGCAAGATCGAATCCCCGAGCTGACAAGGTAAAAATCTGTCGTTCTGCCCCTGAACAAGGCAGTTAACCCACTGTTCCTATGCCTTCATTGTAAATAAGATTTTTTTTTTCTTAACTGTCTTGCCTAGTTAAATAAAATAACTCAAAGTGTTTGTTTTCTGTTGTGACTGTTCAGGATGGAACTGTGAACAGGATGGAACTCTGTGATGGTAAATGGAACGTTGACAGATAGTTCCGGAACCCCCTGAGGAACTTATCTCCCCTGTTGTCATACTGCCAGTGTACTGTAACACTCCCAGCATCAAACTCTATACCCCCTGTTGTCATACTTTTCTTTAAAGACACCTACACAGTTCCCATTGACACTAACCCCCCTCATGGGATGGGACTGTGACAGACAGAAGCTCGCTGGGTAACAAATGGCACGATATTCCCTATATACGGTATAGTGCACCATGGGCCAATGGGCCCTGCTCAAAAGTAATGCTCTATAAAGGGAATATGATGCCATTTGAGATGCATCCTGTGACCGACAGACATCTGCCAGGGACGGGGATAACACCACATGGAGATAAAGGGAGCAACACAGGAGCCATGAGAACTGTCAGTCAAACACTGAAATGCTCATTAGAAAAAGACTCACTGTCACTTATACTGCAGCTGACTAGCACCAATACTGTAGCACCTGTATTCATTAGAGCTAGGCACCTTGTGGCGTCGCTGCTGTCTTTCTGAGACCATTTCTGTCACATAGGTACTGTACATAGGACTGTGGATGGAGTGCTGTATTTATCAGCCTGTCTATTGGGTATGTTCTGATCAGCTGTCTCATGCGTAACAGGAATTTGATTCCTGTAGAGTGAAGAGGTCCTCTTGAGAGTGTACATCTTGTTCTAGTCTGCATCCCAAAATGGACACACTATTCAGAGGCCTACGGGCCATGATCAAAGGTAGTGAACCAACTAGGGAATAGGGAGTCAGTTTGCACGCAGGCATAGTGTAGAAACCCTGTGAACACTCACTCAACAGACCTGTCTGCATGGTATCCCTCTCACATCCGGGCTCCCTTGTGGCGCAGCGGTCTAAGGCACTGCATCTCAGTGCTAGAGGTGTAACTACAGTCCCTGGTTCGAATCCAGGCTGTATCACATCCAGCTGTGATTGGGAGTCCCATAGGGCGGCGCACAATTGGCCCAGTGTCATCCGGGTTTGGCCCGGGGGTAGGCCATCATTGTAAATAAGAATTTGTTCTATACTGACCTAGTTAAATAAAGGTTAAATAAATATTTTGAAAAATAAATAAAAATCTGTCTGCTGTCTCACTCCAACCGATTCACTCCACCTATCCTCCAAATCACGGCCTCCCCCCCAAGTTGACCTGTGTATCTTACATGGAAGTAGGGTTACAAAGTTCACAGCATTGCCAGAAATCCCGACTGGAGGATCCCCCGGAATCAGGAGGGAATAAGCAACTGGGATTCCCTCCAACTGGGATTCCCTCCAACTGGGATTCCCTCTAACTGGGGTTCCCTCTAACTGGGGTTCCCTCTAACTGGGGTTCCCTCCAACTGGGGTTCCCTCTAACTGGGGTTCCCTCCAACTGGGGTTCCCTCCAACTGGGATTCCCTCCAACTGGGATTCCCTCCAACTGAGATTCCCTCCAACTGGGATTCCCTCCAACTGAGATTCCCTCCAACTGGGATTCCCTCCAACTGGGATTCCCTCCAACTGGGATTCCCTCCAACTGGGATTCCCTCCAACTGGGATTCCCTCTAACTGGGATTCCCTCTAACTGGGATTCCCTCCAACTGGGATTCCCTCCAACTGGGAGTCCCTCAAACTGGGAGTCCCTCAAACTGGGATTCCCTCCAACTGGGAGTCCCTCAAACTGGGATTCCCTCTAACTGGGAGTCCCTCCAACTGGGAGTCCCTCTAACTGGGAGTCCCTCAAACTGGGAGTCCCTCCAACTGGGGTTCCCTCCAACTTGGATACACCCATCACTAGAGGTCAGGGGTCAGCCCCCACGTCGCTGTCAAGCCCAGGCAGCTGAGCTGCCCACTCTCTCTCTCTCATACACACACACACGCGCCAAGGGGAGTACACACATGCACGCACGCACACACACACACACACACCCAAGCAGCCTCTCACTCAAAAACACATGCCATGGGACTAATTGACTGGTTATGTGGCTTTAGCATTAATGCCTTGTAGGCTTTTAATGTATGTGTCCTTTTTTCACTCCTGGAAGTGAGTTTGCATGACAGAAATACAGTATTATATTTGAGAAGGACCTCCCTGGAGGTCACTTGAAGGAACTGTGTAGTGGTCTGTTTACTATATGTAAGACCACGTAAAAGGATTCCTTCAAGTAGTTATTGTGTTCATGTGATTGTGTAAACATAATTCAAGGAAGAGGCCTATACGGCGAGTCACCTAACAGTAAAGTGTCCCCATTGTTGAGACAAGGCTAATTGTCATTGTTCCAGAAATGCCATATTCTGCTGTGACGCAGGCTTTGTCTGGACTCAGCTAGAGCCCAGTGAACACAGTCCCCTGAGCATGTTCCTTCCCTGGGATTAAATACACAAACAAAACAAAAACAAAGACAGAGGCTGTGTCCAAAATGGCTCCCTATGTAGTGCACTACTTTAGACCAGAGCCTATAGGGAATAGGGTGCCATTTTGGGATGCAGAAAGAGACACAAACTAAGAAAAACACAAAGAACACATCAATCATTTATATTTCAGAACCCCTGCCTGTCATGCCTACAATAGACTCCTATACTGGGAGTCAATCAGAACCCCTGGTTGTCATGCCTACAATAGACTCCAATACTGGGAGTCAATCAGAACCCCTGGTTGTCATGCCTACAATAGACTCCAATACTGGGAGTCAATCAGAACCCCTGGTTGTCATGCCTACAATAGATTCCAATACTGGGAGTCAATCAGAACCCCTGGTTGTCATGCCTACAATAGACTCCAATACTGGGAGTCAATCAGAACCCCTGGTTGTCATGCCTACAATAGATTCCTATACTGAGAGTCAATCAGAACCCCTGGTTGTCATGCCTACAATAGACTCCAATACTGGGAGTCAATCAGAACCCCTGGTTGTCATGCCTACAATAGACTCCAATACTGGGAGTCAATCAGAACCCCTGGTTGTCATGCCTACAATAGACTCCAATACTGGGAGTCAATCAGAACCCCTGGTTGTCATGCCTACACTAGACTCCTATACTGAGAGTCAATCAGAACCTCTGGTTGTCATGCCTACAATAGACTCCAATACTGGGAGTCAATCAGAACCCCTGGTTGTCATGCCTACAATAGACTCCAATACTGGGAGTCAATCAGAACCCCTGGTTGTCATGCCTACAATAGACTCCAATACTGGGAGTCAATCAGAAACCCTGGTTGTCATGCCTACAATAGATTCCTATACTGAGTCAATCAGAACCCCTGGTTGTCATGCCTACAATAGACTCCAATACTGGGAGTCAATCAGAACCCCTGGTTGTCATGCCTACAATAGACTCCAATACTGGGAGTCAATCAGAACCCCTGGTTGTCATGCCTACAATAGACTCCAATACTGGGAGTCAATCAGAACCCCTGGTTGTCATGCCTACACTAGACTCCTATACTGAGAGTCAATCAGAACCTCTGGTTGTCATGCCTACAATAGACTCCAATACTGGGAGTCAATCAGAACCCCTGGTTGTCATGCCTACAATAGACTCCAATACTGGGAGTCAATCAGAACCCCTGGTTGTCATGCCTACAATAGACTCCAATACTGGGAGTCAATCAGAACCCCTGGTTGTCATGCCTACAAGAGACTCCAATACTGGGAGTCAATCAGAACCCCTGGTTGTCATGCCTACAATAGACTCCTATACTGAGAGTCAATCAGAACCCCTGGTTGTCATGCCTACAATAGACCCCAATACTGGGAGTCAATCCCATTTTATGTCTCGCCCAAAACATGTCAAAGCAGATGTTATAAGAACCTAAGAGCGTTTGACAGCTGGTCAAGTAGTTTAAGAGGGAGGTTACTTCCTCATTGAGCTGTGGGACAGTGAATCAGTAGTTTAACCGGGAGGTTACTTCCTCATTGAGCTGTGGGACAGTGAATCAGTAGTTTAACAGGGAGGTTACTTCCTCATTGAGCTGTAGGACAGTGAACCAGTAGTTTAACAGGGAGGTTATATCCTCATTGAGCTGTAGGACAGTGAACCAGCAGTTTAACAGGGAGGACAGTGAACCAGTAGGGCAAATAGATTTGAGATAGTCCAAATCTTTAGCTAGTTAGTTGGATAAAACGTCAAATGTGTAGCCATGTAGTTATATAAGTGGATTAGGGAAACACCAGCCGACTATTGTATGCCCAAATGCCCCCTATTTCCTATGTAGTGTACTTATTTGGACTAGGGCTCATAGCAGCTCTGGTCACTAGTAGTGCACTATGTAGGGAATAGGGTGCCATTTAGGACACTCACCGCTGTTCAAACATGCTAAATGAGGCATCTGAAATATTCATTTATTTATTTTCACCGTCTGATTCTGCTGAAAAAGCCTGTCTGTACTATAAACGTTACATCATGCAGTAATCAATATAAGAAGAGATGAAATGGAGACTGAATCTGCTGAATCTGTTCTCTGGGCTTCTGTACCCCCACAGAAAGCAGAGTCTTATGGGGACCCTTCACCTTAACAAGATATTAATGCAGTGTGTCAAGTGGCATCCTTTTCCCTAGATAGTGCACTACCTTATGACCAGGTCTATAGGAATAAAATAATGCAAAAATAATGCACTATATAGGTAATAAGGAGGATTTGGGATGGAGACTGTTTTTTAATTTTTTATTAATCTGTTTTTATTTCTTTGTTCTCCCAAACTGTCTGGTTTCCTCGTCTTCTTAGTTTTATTCTCCCAAGTGACACTGCGGATAATGGATACTGAGGCAGTTTATTCAGTGTTAATGCTTATGCATATGTCTCTTAATTTGTAGCTATGTGGCGTCCGTACACACATTTCTCGCACCGTTAAGCAATGAAAAGCAAATTCCCATCAAATGAAATATGTCTGCCAAATGAATCACTGTCCGCATCAATCTGGCCATTGTGGGAGGGCCACTCCTCACCAGTCAAATAGAGAAACAACCCTCAGTGGAAGAGATTTAGCATCATTCTAGTTTAGTATAAAGGGATAACTCACCCAAATGACCAAATTACAGAATGGTTTCCTTACTCTGTAAGCAGTCTATGGATATGTTCAAATCATCAATAAGTCACTTTGAGCTTCACAATCAATATGAGATACTTTCGGATGATTTGGGCATGATTCGCAAAAAAATGCTAACATTGGTACCATGACAGCTGTATTCCACAATAGAACCCCCAAAAAAAGGAAACGCTCACCCAGAGGCGGTGCTCTTAGTAGCTGGGGACATTAATGCAGGGAAACTTAAAACTGTTTTACCAAATTTCTATCAGCATGTTAAATGTGCAACCAGGGGGAAAAAAACTCTGGACCACCTCTACTCCACACACAGAGATGCATACAAAGCCCTCCCTCGCCCTCCATTTGGCAAATCTGACCAGAATTCTATCCTCCTGATTCCTGCTTAGAAACAAAAATGAAAGCAGGAAGCACCAGTGACTAGATCAATAAAAAAGTGGTCAAAGGAAGCAGATATTAAACTGCAGGACTGTTTTTCTAGCACAGACTGGAATATGTTCTGGGATTCTTCCGATGGCATTGAGGAGTACACCACATCAGTCATTGGCTTCATCAATAAGTGCATCGATGACGTCGTCCCCACAGTGACCATACGTACATACCCCAACCAGAAGCCATGGATTACAGGCAACATCCGGACTGAGGTAAATGCTAGAGCTGCCGCTTTCAAGCTAACCCGGACGCTTATAAGAAATCCCGCTATGCCCTCCGATGAACCATCAAACAGGCAAGGCGTCAATACAGGACTAAGATCGAGTCTTACTACACCGGCTCTGACGCTCGTCGGATGTGGCAGGGCTTGCAAACCATTACAGACTACAAAGGGAAGCACAGCCGAGAGCTGCCTAGTTACACGAGCCTACCAGACGAGCTTCGAGGCAAATAACACTGAAACATGCATGAGCGCACCAGCTGTTCCGGAAGACTGTGTGATCACGCTCTCCGCAGCCGATGTGAACAGGTCAACATTCACAAGGCGGGAGGGCCAGACGGATTACTAGGACGTGTACTGTGTGCATGCACTGACCAACACATATATGTGAGAATGCTATTCATTGACTACAGCTCAGTGTTCAACACCATAGCGCCCTCAAAGCTCATCAATAAGCTAAGGACCCTGGGACTAAACACCTCGCTCTTCAACTGGATCCTGGACTTCTTGACCGGCCGCCCCCAGGTGGTAAGGGTAGGTAACAACACATCCACCACCCTGATCCTCAACACAGGGGCCCCTCAGGGGTGCGTGCTCAGTCCCCTCCTGTACTCCCCTGTTCACTCATGACTGCACGGCCAGGCACGACTCCAACACCATCATTAAGTTTGCCGATGACACAACAGTGGTAGGCCTGATCAACAACGAGACAGCCTATAGGGAGGAGGTCAGAGACCTGGCCGTGTGGTACAAGGACAACAACCTCTCCCTCAACGTGATCAAGACAAAGGAGATGATTGTGGACTGCAGGAAACGGAGGGCCGAGCACGCCCCCATTCTCATCGACGGGGCTGCAGTGGAGCAGGTTGAGCTTCAAGTTCCTTGGTGTCCACATCACCAACAAACTAACATGGTCCAAGCACACCAAGACAGTCGTGAAGAGGGCACGAAAAAAACTATTCCCCCTCATGAGACTGAAAAGATTTGGCATGGGTCCTCAGATCCTCGAAATGTTCTACAGCTGCACCATCAAGATTATCCTGACTGGTTGCATCACTGCCTGGAATGGCAACTGCTCGGCCTCCGACCCCAAGGCACTACAGAGGGTAATGCAAACGGCCCTGTACATCACAGGGGCCAAGCTTCCTGCCATCCAGGAACTCTATACCAGGCGGTGTCAGAGGAAGGCCCTAAAAATTGTCAAAGACTCCAGCCACCCTAGTTATAGACTGTTTTCTCTGCTACCGCACGGCAAGCGGTACCGGAACGCCAAGTCTAGGTCCAAGAGGCTTCTAAACAGCTTCTACCCCCAAGCCGTAAGACTCCTGAACACCTAATCAAATGGCTACCCAGACTATTTGCATCCCCCCCTCTTTTACACCGCTTCTACTTTCTGTTGTTATCATCTATGCATAGTCACTTTAATAACTCTACCTACATGCACAGTACATATTACCTCAAATAACCGGTGCCCGCGCACATTGACTCTGTACCGGTACCCCCCTGTATATAGTCTCGCTATTGTTATTTTACTGCTGCTCTTTTATTACTTGTTACTTTTATTTGTTTTTCTTATCCGTATTCTTTTTTTTTTTTAACTGCATTGTTGGTTAGGGGCTCGTAAGTAAGCATTTCACTGTGAGGTCTACACCTGTTGTGTTCGGCGCATGTGACTAATAACATTTGATTTGATTTGATGTTATCCCCTGTCTGACACAGATATACAGGCCTGTTGTTAGCATGGTGGACCAGCCAGCCTCTTCTACCTCTCAACCTATACGGCCTAGGGATGTGTCTCCAATGGCATCCTATTCCTTATATAGTGCACCGTACCCATAGGGCTCTGGTTCATAAGTAGTGCACTATATCGGGAATAGGGTGCCATTCAGGGTGCAGTCTAGGTGCTGCCTGTGAGTTCTCCCCACTAACATAAAGCCAACCTACCTGATAACGACCAAATAAAGAGGCTGATAAATCCCAGCCCCAAGGTGAATGTGAAGGACAGACACTGGCCCTGGCGTGTTATCTAGCAGCATATTATCTGCATGATTGGTTACGGGTCTAGGATATTGTTTATTTTTCCAGTGATTCATTTGTAGTGGAACGGGTAGCTAGCCAGACCTTCACAATCATTTAGCTGGAGCTTAAATCATGTTCGCTTTGAAACTGGTTCAATGTCAAAGGGGGGGGGGGGGGACATTATCCTGTTCTCAGATCTGTTTGTTCTCTCTTAACAACTATCCTGGTGACTGTACACACAGGTTTGAGACCCGTCTATGTTGACATGTCTGTGGGGTTTGAGTCTTTGTTGTTGGAGAATGACATCTTCAAGACTCTTTCCTCTCTTGTGACCGTTCCTCTCTTTGTATGTGCTGTTTTCATTTGAGGAGCTTCCATAGTGGACAAAGTTGTCAGTTGCCATCAAATATATAAATGAACATTGAACACCAGTGAAAAAAAAGAGAATGTTTCCAATGTGGTCCCCAATGGAATAGGCGATGTGAAGACTGTAAACTCTGACGACAGTGGCCTAGGTCCAATCAATATAGAGTCCTGTGGGCTTGCAAGAGCAGTGAGCGGGAATTGGGGGATGGGATTTTCATGGAAGCGTGAAAACTCTTAAGGAAAATGCAAGTCAGTTCAGAACAAAATCTTATTTACAACGACGGCCTGCCCCGGCCAAACCCTAACGACGCTGGGCCCCCAATCACGGCCGGTTGTGATACAGCCTGGAATCGAACCAGGGTCTGTAGTGAGATGCAGGGGGAGAGAGGGAGGGTTGGGGGGAGGAGAGGAGGGAGGGACGGGGGGAGGAGATGAGGACTGTGGACCTGCCTGCCTGTGAGGTGTTAGCCAGGGTTAGAGAGGGAGGGTAGAGAGAGGGGCTGAGGACCCGACTTCCCGTCTTCCCTGCCTGGCTGAGATGATTTGTGCCTTTTCATGTTCAGGACCCAGTGGAATCCATTAATGCAGAAACATTATAATCTGTCCAGCCAACAGACTCGGTTAAATGTAGGCCTGTAGATGTAGAGTGTTTTGGGAGACAGAGCATCTCTGTCTGGCTGTGTCCCAAATCACTAGCCTGCATCTCTGTCTGGATGTGTCCCAAATCACTAGCCTGCATCTCTGTCTGGCTGTGTCCCAAATCACTAGCCTGCATCTCTGTCTGGGTGTGTCCCAAATCACTAGCCTGCATCTCTGTCTGGCTGTGTCCCAAATCACTAGCCTGCATCTCTGTCTGGGTGTGTCCCAAATCACTAGCCTGCATCTCTGTCTGGCTGTGTCCCAAATCACTAGCCTGCATCTCTGTCTGGCTGTGTCCCAAATCACTAGCCTGCATCTCTGTCTGGCTGTGTCCCAAATCACTAGCCTGCATCTCTGTCTGGATGTGTCCCAAATCACTAGCCTGCATCTCTGTCTGGGTGTGTCCCAAATCACTAGCCTGCATCTCTGTCTGGCTGTGTCCCAAATCACTAGCCTGCATCTCTGTCTGGCTGTGTCCCAAATCACTAGCCTGCATCTCTGTCTGGATGTGTCCCAAATCACTAGCCTGCATCTCTGTCTGGATGTGTCCCAAATCACTAGCCTGCATCTCTGTCTGGCTGTGTCCCAAATCACTAGCCTGCATCTCTGTCTGGCTGTGTCCCAAATCACTAGCCTGCATCTCTGTCTGGGTGTGTCCCAAATCACTAGCCTGCATCTCTGTCTGGCTGTGTCCCAAATCACTAGCCTGCATCTCTGTCTGGTGTGTCCCAAATCACTAGCCTGCATCTCTGTCTGGGTGTGTCCCAAATCACTAGCCTGCATCTCTGTCTGGCTGTGTCCCAAATCACTAGCCTGCATCTCTGTCTGGGTGTGTCCCAAATCACTAGCCTGCATCTCTGTATGGGTGTGTCCCAAATCACTAGCCTGCATCTCTGTCTGGCTGTGTCCCAAATCACTAGCCTGCATCTCTGTCTGGGTGTGTCCCAAATCACTAGCCTGCATCTCTGTCTGGGTGTGTCCCAAATCACTAGCCTGCATCTCTGTCTGGGTGTGTCCCAAATCACTAGCCTGCATCTCTGTCTGGGTGTGTCCCAAATCACTAGCCTGCATCTCTGTCTGGCTGTGTCCCAAATCACTACCTGCATCTCTGTCTGGCTGTGTCCCAAATCACTAGCCTGCATCTCTGTCTGGGTGTGTCCCAAATCACTAGCCTGCATCTCTGTCTGGATGTGTCCCAAATCACATCCTATTCCCTGTTTAGTGCACTACTATGAGCCCTGGTCAAGTAGTGCCCTATATAGGGAACAGGGGTGCATCCTTTCTGTCTGTACAGACCTTCCTCATCTCTACCCAGCTAGTCTCATTATTCAGCCTGCCAGCCCCATCTCTATCCAGCTAGTCTCATTATTCAGTCTGCCAGCCCCATCTCTACCCAGCTAGTCTCATTATTCAGCCTGCCAGCCCCATCTCTACCCAGCTAGTCTCATTATTCAGCCTGCCAGCCCCATCTCTACCCAGCTAGTCTCATTATTCAGCCTGCCAGCCCCATCTCTACCCAGCTAGTCTCATTATTCAGCCTGCCAGCCCCATCTCTACCCAGCTAGTCTCATTATTCAGCCTGCCAGCCCCATCTCTACCCAGCTAGCCTCATTATTCAGTCTGCCAGCCCCATCTCTACCCAGCTAGTCTCATTATTCAGCCTGCCAGCCCCATCTCTACCCAGCTAGCCTCATTATTCAGTCTGCCAGCCCCATCTCTACCCAGCTAGTCTCATTATTCAGTCTGCCAGCCCCATCTCTACCCAGCTAGTCTCATTATTCAGTCTGCCAGCCCCATCTCTACCCAGCTAGTCTCATTATTCAGTCTGCCAGCCCCATCTCTACCCAGCTAGTCTCATTATTCAGTCTGCCAGCCCCATCTCTACCCAGCTAGTCTCATTATTCAGTCTGCCAGCCCCATCTCTACCCAGCTAGTCTCATTATTCAGTCTGCCAGCCCCATCTCTACCCAGCTAGTCTCATTATTCAGCCTGCCATCCCCATCTCTACCCAGCTAGCCTCATTATTCAGCCTGCCAGCCCCATCTCTACCCAGCTAGTCTCATTATTCAGTCTGCCAGCCCCATCTCTACCCAGCTAGTCTCATTATGCAGCCTGCCATCCCCATCTCTACCCAGCTAGTCTCATTATTCAGCCTGCCAGCCCCATCTCTACCCAGCTAGTCTCATTATTCAGCCTGCCAGCCCCATCTCTACCCAGCTAGTCTCATTATTCAGCCTGCCAGCCCCATCTCTACCCAGCTAGCCTCATTATTCAGTCTGCCATCCCCATCTCTACCCAGCTAGTCTCATTATTCAGTCTGCCATCCCCATCTCTACCCAGCTAGTCTCATTATTCAGCCTGCCAGCCCCATCTCTACCCAGCTAGTCTCATTATTCAGCCTGCCATCCCCATCTCTACCCAGCTAGTCTCATTATTCAGCCTGCCAGCCCCATCTCTACCCAGCTAGTCTCATTATTCAGCCTGCCAGCCCCATCTCTACCCAGCTAATCTCATTATTCAGCCTGCCAGCCCCATCTCTACCCAGCTAGTCTCATTATTCAGTCTGCCATCCCCATCTCTACCCAGCTAGTCTCATTATTCAGCCTGCCAGCCCCATCTCTACCCAGCTAGCCTCATTATTCAGCCTGCCAGCCCCATCTCTACCCAGCTAGTCTCATTATTCAGCCTGCCAGCCCCATCTCTACCCAGCTAGTCTCATTATTCAGCCTGCCAGCCCCATCTCTACCCAGCTAGCCTCATTATTCAGCCTGCCAGCCCCATCTCTACCCAGCTAGTATCATTATGCAGCCTGCCTGCCCCATCTCTACCCAGCTAATCTCATTATTCAGTCTGCCAGCCCCATCTCTACCCAGCTAGCCTCATTATTCAGCCTGCCAGCCCCATCTCTACCCAGCTAGCCTCATTATTCAGCCTGCCAGCCCCATCTCTACCCAGCTAGTCTCATTATTCAGCCTGCCAGCCCCATCTCTACCCAGCTAATCTCATTATTCAGCCTGCCATCCCCATCTCTACCCAGCTAGTCTCATTATTGAGTCTGCCATCCCCATCTCTACCCAGCTAGCCTCATTATTCAGTCTGCCATCCCCATCTCTACCCAGCTAGTCTCATTATTGAGTCTGCCATCCCCATCTCTACCCAGCTAGTCTCATTATTCAGCCTGCCATCCCCATCTCTACCCAGCTAGTCTCATTATTGAGTCTGCCATCCCCATCTCTACCCAGCTAGTCTCATTATTCAGTCTGCCATCCCCATCTCTACCCAGCTAGCCTCATTATTCAGTCTGCCAGCCCCATCTCTACCCAGCTAATCTCATTATTCAGTCTGCCATCCCCATCTCTACCCAGCTAGCGTCATTATTCAGTCTGCCAGCCCCATCTCTACCCAGCTAGTCTCATTATTCAGTCTGCCAGGCCCATCTCTACCCAGCTAGTCTCATTATTCAGTCTGCCATCCCCATCTCTACCCAGCTAGCCTCATTATTCAGTCTGCCATCCCCATCTCTACCCAGCTAGCCTCATTATTCAGTCTGCCATCCCCATCTCTACCCAGCTAGTCTCATTATTCAGTCTGCCATCCTCATCTCTACCCAGCTAGCCTCATTATTCAGTCTGCCATCCCCATCTCTACCCAGCTAGTCTCATTATTCAGTCTGCCATCCCCATCTCTACCCAGCTAGTCTCCTTATTCAGTCTGCCATCCTCATCTCTACCCAGCTAGCCTCATTATTCAGTCTGCCATCCCCATCTCTACCCAGGAAGTTTGCCCCCGGTAATTCGTTGGGCACCACCCTCTGGAGAGCCCTGTGGTTGAACTCATAGGTCTCCTCTTCCTCTTTCAGGTGACTGACCAGCTTCCGTGGGATTTGATGTCACCTCTAGATTGGTTCTGCTGAAGATGGAAACACTGGAGTCTGAGCTCACCTGCCCAATCTGCCTGGAGTTGTTTGAAGATCCCCTGCTCTTACCCTGCGCCCACAGCCTGTGTTTCAACTGCGCCCACCGCATCTTAGTCTCCCACTGCTCGTCCAACAAACCTCTAGAGTCCATCTCCGCCTTCCAGTGCCCCACCTGCCGTTACGTCATCACGCTGAACCACCGCGGTCTGGAGGGCCTGAAGCGCAATGTGACCCTGCAGAACATCATCCACCGTTTCCAGAAGGCCTCCGTCAGCGGCCCTAACTCCCCCAGTGAGAGCCGTCGTGCCCCAGGTCTCTCCGGAGGCCACAGGCCCTATAGCAGTAGCGGAGGAGGAAGCTCCGGCAGCCACAGCGCCCGCTCCAGCCCGGCCCAGCCCTCCTCTCATCAGCACACTGCCACCATGTCTCTGGAGCACCGTATCAGCTGCCAGTTCTGCCCAGATATCTGCGAGCAGACCCCGCGCGAGGCAGTCAAGACGTGTGTGACCTGCGAGGTGTCGTACTGTGACCGGTGTCTGCGTGCCACGCACCCCAATAAGAGCCGTTTACCAGTCACCGTTGGTGGAGCCGGTGCATGACGCTCACATGAGAGCCTCACCTGTCTGGAGCATGAGAATGAGAAGGTTAATATGACTGCATCGTGGATGACCAGCTGATATGTGCCCTGTGTAAGCTGGTGGGACGACACAGAGAACATCAAGTCTCCTCTCTCAGCGAACGCTTCGACAAACTCAAGGTGAGCCCCCCCCCCCCTCTCTAATACACAGATCACACACAACTACACCGTCAACAACTGTATTTGAAGTGCTTTATTACAAAACGCATAATATCCATTTTCAAGATGTTGGTCAATTGACGTTAATTAAAAACACATATTGTGAAAGAGTTGAAACTGAATTTTTTTCATTTTGCCATGACATGGGCTAGAGAAAAGACAGAATGATTTTTGTTGAAATATTGTTATTATACTATATCCCCCCCCCCCCCCCCCCCCCCCCCCCCCCCCCCAACAACGAACTCCTGTAAAAAGAGTATCCCAATTGAGTTTTAAACAGTTACATGTAATAAAGTATCAATAAATAAATAAATATTAAAATAATCAATTTGTTTAAACTATATTGTGGAAATATAACATATCTGATTCATTGTATCCAGAGGGTGGACAGTGTATACAATGTGGATTTCTTTTTGGACATTTAATCAACTTTAAAAAAAAAAAATGTCTATGTGTTTTTTCCATTAGGATAAATCAAGGGAGGCTTTCTGAGTTTGATTATATACACTTTTTTTATATACTCTGTTTACAGCCTCCGTATGTTTGTTATTGTCAGAGTGACACGGCACTTTGTTTACAGCCTCTATGTTTGTTATTGTCAGAGTGACACGGCACTCTGTTTA
The DNA here is from genome assembly GCF_016432855.1 of Salvelinus namaycush. NCBI lineage: Eukaryota > Metazoa > Chordata > Actinopteri > Salmoniformes > Salmonidae > Salvelinus > Salvelinus namaycush. The sequence continues at coordinate 6,131,667 of NC_052311.1, read as the reverse complement.
CAGCCTCCGTATGTTTTTGTTATGTCAGAGTGACACGGCACTTTTTACAGCCTCTATGTTTGTTATTGTCAGAGTGACACGGCACTCTGTTTACAGCCTCCGTATGTTTGTTATTGTCAGAGTGACACGGCACTTTGTTTACAGCCTCCGTATGTGTGTTATTGTAGGAGTGACACTGTTTACAGCCTCCGTATGTGTGTTATTGTAGGAGTGACACAGCCCACTGTTTACAGCCTCCGTATGTGTGTTATTGTAGGAGTGACGCTGTTTACAGCCTCTGTATGTTTGTTATTGTCGGAGTGACACGGCACTTTGTTTACAGCCTCTATGTTTGTTATTGTCAGAGTGACCGGCACTCTGTTTATAGCCTCCGTATGTTGTTATTGTCAGAGTGACACGGCACTTTGTTTACAGCCTCCGTATGTGTGTTATTGTAGGAGTGACACAGCCCACTGTTTACAGCCTCCGTATGTGTGTTATTGTAGGAGTGACGCTGTTTACAGCCTCCGTATGTGTGTTATTGTAGGAGTGACACAGCCCTCTGTTTACAGCCTCCGTATGTGTGTTATTGTAGGAGTGACGCTGTTTACAGCCTCCGTATGTGTGTTATTGTAGGAGTGACACTGTTTACAGCCTCTATGTTTGTTATTGTCAGAGTGACACGGCAACGGCAA